>NW_006160041.1:3988048-4047931 GCF_000334495.1 Tupaia belangeri chinensis | reverse complement strand
TCACAGGTTATTGCTGAGTTTCACACTCTGTGCAACACCTAGCCCTGCACAGCCATACGCCTTTCAGAAAGCCCCAGGCAACCCAAGTGATGTCATTCAGACTTTTACCGTGAAGCTGCTACTCTATCCAACTCTGGATTTCTCAGTATCACACAATTTTGGTCTTTCACTTTCCTCTTTTCTGGTTTTCTGCCCTACTTTGCTTCTACATTTCAAATGCAGCAAAGCTCTGATAAAATAGGTAAGTGAAAGGCAGGTGAAGAAGAAGTCTATGAAGGAAAAGTGTTAGAAACATTTTGCTGTGTGTTGGTTTCCCTGAAATCCTCAACTCAAGAATCAGTGGTGGACTTGCCTCATTTTAGATGATATTCCAGCAAAGGGGATATAGGCAAGTCATCTGAAAGTTCCCCAAACAAGGAACTCATCAACATATTTTTAAGTGTTTACATACTAGCTCCATGGGTAAAACAAATGTAAGGTCACAAATTTTCTGCTTTCGTCACCTCAACCTAGAAAATCATTCCTTTCACTTTTGTTCTCACTCTGGGAATAACAGTAATAACAATAACAGTAATAGTAATAGAAGAAGAAGGAGAAGAAATACTTAACTGCTAAGCATTGATTGGTAGCTTCTCTTCCTTAGATGCATGTATAATCACATTTCCAAAATTGTCATATTTCCTTTTCAAATTAAGAGAGAAAAATCTAGCTTGGACTTAAAAAATCATTTTAAAAATATGAAGAAATGTTTTGAAAATGGTTTTATTTAAATATCTTCAGATAGATACACTGCAGTTAGGCTGTTACAAGCCAAGTGTTAAGCCATGTGTCAGTAAGATAATCATTTTTCTTCTTTTTTTTTTTTTTTTAAGATTTTTGCCATAGGGTACATGTGTTTGCTGAAGGGAGACAGAGACAGAATGAAGGAAGGAGAGACATCACCCCTAAGAGGGGATAGCCATGCTACAATGGCTATGCATACACAAGTGCCTGGCAGCAGTTACAAGCTGCTAGGTCTGGGACTGCAGCCGGCCACAGAGAGTCCAGGGCTTTAAGCACTACACCACCTGCTAGTTCTGTGAGATAATCAATTGAAAGAAATAAGTTTTTCTGACAAATCAAAACTAGGAGCTCACTGCACATCCTTTCCATATCAAGAGAGGTTTCTGTCACAGTGGTTATTAGTGGCTTCCTCGGTCTCATTGCTCGGAGAACCCTAGATGTTTAGCATTAGTGTGAGAGAGCAATGGAAAATGGCTTCATAGTGATCAAGAAAGAAATGTCTACAGGGTTTTCTACGTCTCCCTAATTCCTAAGTGAGGAATTGCACTTTTTATGTAGTATCCCATCATGGCTTCTCCCTGACAACTGAACACAATGGTAAGTGCATCTGTATTTGGTTATGTGTGTGTTGGGGGCGGGGGTAGAAGAGCCAGTGCATGTCAAAAAAGTGATGAAGTCCATTTTATATCCATTTGGTTACTGAATAAAGACTATCGATTTCTTTAATGACAAGATTTTAACAGCGCCAATAACATAAGGAGATCCAAGATCGTTGTTGCTGATTTCTAACGAGTGGACTGCAAATAAAAGTCAAAACCATTCTATCTTGGTCCTCCCAGCTATTCTCACAATGCACAGATGATTGTCAAATGAAAAAAGGAACATCAGAGTGTCGGCTGAACATTTCTGTTCAATATAGCAAGTGGCTCAAGTTGAAAATAAACCAAAAAACACAATATGCAAAAATAAAGAGAGAAAAAACTGGGAGATGAACTATGTTGAATTAAAAGCTTTTTTGGGAAAATGGGAGTTATGACTTCATTTTATTTTATGTTTTTTAAGAGTTTTTGCTATGGGGCACATGTGCTCACTGGAAAGACAGGGAGAGACAGACAGACAGAAAGCGAGAAATCACGCCCCCAGTGGGGATGGCCATGTCACAATCCCTTCACCTCCATTCTCCTTTCAGGATTTTGGTCACACACACGCACACACATCCACCATGAGTTTTAAGCTGCCAGGTCTAGGACTCGAACCGCAGTTGACTACATGGGAGTCTAGTGAGATAACCATTACTTCACCTGCTGGTCCTCTGGAGCAGTGGTTAATTTTCAATTTTTTAATGTAACAGAAACAAGTTACATTTATAGTATGAAAACATAAAATAATATTAAAAAAAAAAAACAACTATGGTGGCTTCCAAATGTTGGCAATATATCAGAGGGATTACAACTGAGTCTGTACTCTCTGGGCCAGTTGTCTCGGCCACCAAGAGGCTGTAACCTCCAGTGGACACTTCAGCCAGAGTCTCACCACAGAGGCTGGCTTCAGTGAGGCCTGCTCACATGAGCTCCTACTCTGACCTGGTCAAAACTTAGTCAGCTTTCTTTTGTCTTAGCTTTTCAAACATTGCGCCTGGTTTCCAGTACAGCACCTCCCCGTCCAAGACCCATGTGGAAAACAACATTCCAGTCGATTTCAGGAATCAATTAATGCAGACAGGAACTTTCTTCCCCTGTTCTGGGGGACAGATGAGCTTCAGAATCAGAGACACTTTCTTGCTATGGTTTTCACAGTAAGGTTTCCACAACTAGGGTTTCTGCCTAAATTGGGGCTCAATGCCTGAGTGTTCCCTACAGGAAATTGTAAACAGTGGTAGGGAAGAAACTTAATCAGGTAGAAAATAGGCAATGTGACTTTTTGAAAGGCTTGAAGTTCTACAAATCCTAATCTTGAGATTTACCTTGCCCACCAGAGAGAAAATAGCATCGCTCATAAAATCACATAGACTTGATAGTCTGACGCTTTCAATGGAGGATTAATCGAATTCTGACACAAACCAATCAGGCTCCAGTTCACCTTTACTTTATAAAATATTTTAATAAATGCATACCTTCTATTAATGAATATCAAAGACTTAAAAATATTTTGCCACCTGATCAGATTTTAAATCAAATAACTTTCAGAAGCGCAATCTCCCTTTTCATGGAGACAGGTAAACCCTCATAAATTTGTTCCACTTAATCTGTATTTGCACAGATTATCACTTGTCACCTGTCTAACTGCACTGGAGACTTGGACTTCTGTTGATTTAGTGGCTTGTACATGGCTACCTGTAGTTTATGACTGCATTTAAGTGATCGGTGGTTTCAAATTATTTTGATTTTTGAGTAAAGTTTTAAATTTCATAACTGATTTAGTTTGCGTTATTGAAGTGGATCCTGCTTGTATTTAATGAAACTTATAGTTTCCTTTAAATTTTTTGCTCTAATTGGGTTAATGGTATCTGCAGAGAAACAGCAGGTCTTATTTTTTTTTTTTTTTTTTGAGAGATTTTCACTGTAGGGCGCGTGCGCTCGCCAGACAGACAGAAAGACAGAAAGCGAGAAATCACCCCCCAGGGGGGATGGTCACGCCGCAATCCCTTCTCCTCCATTCTCCTCTCGGGATCTTGGGCACGCACGCACACGCGCCCGGCGTGAGTTTTAAGCCACCGGGTCCGGGACACGAACCACTGTCGACTACGTGGGAGTCCAGCGACATAGCCATTACGCTAACTGCTGGTTCCCTTATTTTTAGCTCATGTGGTAGATCTCCTGTGGGGTCTGCATCTCCCCAGTAGCCAGGTCAGATTGCAAACCCTGCACAGAAACTGGAGAATCGAACAAAGTTGCACATGTAAATTGGTGGCATTGCTTAGAATGCAAAGGATTCTTGCCTCTGTCTCTGAACATCACTCTGTTTGGAAACACGTACAGGAATTAGCTGTGGTCATGTGTCACATCTTCTCTCATTCTGTTTCTGCCAAGCTTCTTGGCTGGAACCCTCCCCACAACCACAATACCCTTTTTTACTGCTGATAGAGGAAGTAGAGGTATCAGGGTTTGTGGGTGGAGACAGCTATTGGTAAGCACCAGAGTGAAAAATGCACAATTTTCATTATTTATTATATTTCAAAGCTAGACCTAACTTTGCTAATTATCACAACCGATCAACACTATCAGGCCCAAATTTTTTTGAGCTAACTCCAGAGTTTCTGTGTTCACACCAGAACCCACAGTTTGCTGTGTAGTTACTCCACAGTCATTCTCAGCCATATGTGACAGCAAGATTTAGAATGGAACATCTTAGCCATTTCTATCTGTGTCCCCTGTGAGAACTCTTCTGCTTAAAAAAAAAAAAAAAAAGAAAAGGAGAAGAAGAAAAAAAAGTGATGTGTTATTTTTGGGCAATTGATTTCCTCTAGAAAATATTGGGTTATCTGAAAAGTCATGACACATGTTTGCATAGAAAAACATAGAAAAATATGTCATGACTTTTTCCAACAGCCCAACAGACACTACCAACAAATAATCACCTATACCCAAGAGGCCAGGGAGGGTAAAGAGCTAGACATGCAAACACCCCAACTCCCTGAGTCTGAGATAATTTCGGAGTGTTCTACACCTGTTTCTTCCCAAAAGTGAACGAAGGTCCTTAGAAAGCTAGTACTTTCTCAAATCTATCTTTTCTTCTCTTTCTGCTAGCTACTTTAATAACATTTAAAACAACCACACATACACACACATGCACACGAACACACCCCAGGATGCTGATACAACAATAAACAGCTCCAGAATGGTGGTGCTAGATTAAAGGGTAGATGCGGAGTGGGTGTCAACACACTCTGCTTCTCTGAGCCCTTATAACGTTTCCCACTAACTCTTGAGCTGATGATCCCAAAGTTTGGATGAGAATCATGCAAAGTGATATTTACAGAAACACTTGTAAAACTGTAGCACTTTCTCATAAGATATACATGTGGAAATTGTATCTACTAGTTTAGTGAGGGCATGGACAATAATAAGAGAATACGAGGCTGAAAAAGAATGTTAGGATTCTCATTGTTGATTAAGGAAATAGCTTTTGTACTTCCCAGTTAGATCTGATGGGTTTTAGGGACAGAAATAAGGAAACTAATGTTGGTTATAAATGAAATAAAGTAAAGGAGGATTGGCACAGAGAACCGTTCTTTAGAGAGAAGATTCATGGAGAAAAGAAAGGAAGAAGAATGATAAGTAATCCATGAGATGGGCCAGGGATTTCGTGTGTGAGGGCCAGAGACTGTTTATTAAGTTGGTGCCTGGCTGATGATAAAAAATAAATAAATTAAATTAAGTAAAAAATTGGCTTCTGTTTAATTTAGGAAAAGACTTAAGGCCTAGCCTGGCCCCATTTCTCCAGGATACAAAACCCTACTTCCCCAGAATCCAAGAAAGATAGAAATTAGTTCTTTCTTGGATTCTCATGTTGAGTATGCCTACAAAAAGCAAAGATAAATCATGTTCTTAAGAAATCAGGAGAAAAGGGGAAGACAGAAAAGTGACCTGGTATTGCTTTGAGCAAGCTGGCCTAAATTTAGCAACATTGGCCCAACAGGCCAGGGAGGGTAAAGAGCTAGACATGCAAACACCCCAACTCCCTGAGTCTGAGATAATTTCGGAGTGTTCTACACCTGTTTCTTCAACAAGATAAATGGTTCTCTACCTGAAGACCTTTGCTCTAGCAATTTCCTGTGCTGAGAACATTCTTCCTTACATTTGTAAATGACTGGCTCCTTTTAATCACCCAGACCTGTTTAATGTTATCTCTGCAGAATGGCCTTCCATGCATTCTCTGAGCTTTTAGAATCTCCTCCTATCCTGTCACTCTTAGAAAATTATAGGTTTAGTTATCTGGTCACTTAGTGTCTGTTTCTTTCTTCCTAAAATGAAAGTTTCATAAAAGTAGAGGTCCTGTATATATTTTTTTAACCATCGGGCATTTAAAAGAGTGGCCAGAATAAATTAATGTTGGACGGTTGGATGGATGGATGGGTGGATGGATAAATATATAGCATGGATATAGGAGGGAAGTAGATAAAGAAGTAGAAGAATCACAAATTCTACAAGTTTTGCCATTTTTGTTTGTTGGTTGGTTGGCTTGGTTTACCATAGGGTGTGTGCACTTGCTGAAGAGAGAGAGAGAGAGACAGAGAAATAACCCCCTAGGGGAGATGGCCACACCACAATCTCTTATCCGCCACTCTCTTCTCGGGATTTTGGGCATGCACACACATCTGCCTGGTATGAGTTTCAAGCCACCAGGTCCAGGAGTCAAACCACAGTCTATCATGTGGGAGTCCAGTGTCTTAACCAGCAAGTCATCTGGTGATCCCTAAAAGTTTGGTCTTTACAAGAGACCTTGCCATCTCCCTATCCTTCTCAGGGCACAATACCAGCAGGAAGATTTCTAATTAAGGGAGGATACTATACATAGGGAGCTGTCTCTTTGAGAATTGATTTAGGTGAACGGGATCAAAGAGTTCACTCTAAAGGACTTTGATTCTTATAGCCAAGTGAAGGTGGCATCTGAAAAAATAAACATGTCTTTCTTTCTGCACCTATCCCCCGTCACATCAAAAAGGACTCCACTGTCACCTGTCTCCTGAAGATGGGTGATGAGGTGATGAGAAAGAGTTGACACAGAATAGAGACACCTCTGTTCTGGAAGGCTTCTGGTCACCTTTGGAGAGATTAAGATCCTGTTTGAAGGAGATTAACCACATGATTGAAAAAAAGAAAAAGATGTAGAACAATATAAAGAAGAAGCCAGTTTCCCCAGGTACAGAAGTTTATTCTCTCTTATCTAAAAATAAGCAAAATTAAGTCAGAATGTGGAAACGGGGCTTTCCCAAATTCACCCTCTTCCAGCTTAGCTCTCTGCCACCTTCAAGATGCCACTCCACCCCCTCCCAAGTGATGAAATGCAGTCCCTTGACCACTAGGTTGTTCCTCATCTGTCAACAGAAAAGCTGCTAAATTGCTACCCTGAGCAAATTTACATAGAAATTACCAATGATGCTCAGCAAATGAGGAAGGGAATTACAACAGAGAGGAGCATAATAAACTGCAGTTCTAGCTGTGGGCCCAGCAGGGTTACTGGAAAGGGAGAAGAAACAAAGACTGGGAAACAGGGAAATGAATTGGTCAGTGATGCTCTTCTTCAGCTTTCACCCTTTTATCCCCATTAGAATGTTAACTTGACTTGCTAATTTGCTGGTCTTTTCATCCTCCTCATATAGCCTTCTGTTGCCCCTCCTCCCACAAGATAGAAGAGACTTCACTCTTTTAATTAGAGTTTCACAGCCGTAACCAAAGGTTAATTGCTCAGTTGTCTTTGTTCCCCTCAGTCTCAGCAGTTGCTGGTGTTCACTGGTGTTAAACATATAGCCCTGTTCAGTTAAGTGTGTTGGGGAGAAACCTCCCCCGAGTTCATAAGGGCGAGGAGTGCCTCTCTCCCTTCTTCAGCCAGTGATCTTTTTTCCACTCTCCTTCTTGGAATCCAGGTGAACTTTCTCCTGAAGTTCAAAGTAAGCCTCGTCCCTCCTCTGAGACTTTGACCAAAGACAACAATCCTGTCTGCAGTCAAAATTGCCCCTCCTTCCAGGACTGGACTGCAGCTTGCTTGTCTGGGTGGCGACTCTGTCCTCTACGTAGGCTTGGCGTTCTTAAGGATCTTAAAAGCCTGCCCTCCCAAGTCCTTCAGATGCCATGTATGTTACCCTCCTCAAATACATCCTGCCGGGACCAGCAGTTAGCATAATGGGTACATCACTGGACTCCCATGTAGTCAACTGTGGTTCGTGTCCCAGAGCTGGTGGCTTAAAACTCACGCAGGGAACATGTGCTTGCATGCCCAAGATCCCGAGAGAATGGAGGAGAAGGGATTGCAGCCTGGCCATCCCCCAGGGGGTGATTTCTGTCTCTCTATCTCTCTATCTCTCTCTGTCTGTCTGGTGAGTGCACGTGCCCTATAGCAAAAACCTATCCAAAAAAAAAAAAAAAAATACTTCTGCCAATTCCACACTCCAAAAGAGTGAAATCACTTCCTTCCTGTATTATTGTAGCAGGTATTAAAACTCCATCTAGAGTGAAAATTAAAAAAAAAAAAAGTAGAATATTCATGCCATTTCCATGTCCCTGAATTTGCCATGTGGTTCCCATAACTAGAATATCCTCTTATCCTCTCCTTCTCTCATATATACATGGAAGTCCACATGATTCTTCAAGAACTTTGCCAATCTTTCCTTCTGGGTCAGTACTGTCCTACTATCTAGGCTTGAGCACCACAGTGCAGGGTCAAGCTTTATTTTTCCAATTTTCCATAGTGGTTAAGGGTACAGACTCTGGAGTTTGACTGCCTAGGTTACAATCTTGGATCTATCACACTTTTTAAAATTTTTTCAAGTTGCCAGAGGGTATGAGTGCTCACCAAAGAGACATAGAAAGACCTGGAGGGGAGGGAAAAGCACTCACCAATGAGGGGGTACAATCTCTCCTTTTCCATTTCTTCATCCTGTCAGGATTTAGAGCATACACACACAAGTGCCCAGCTTGTTTTTCAAGTTGCTAAGGTAGGGATTCAAACTGTAGTCAGCCATGTGGAATATGGTTTTTCAACCACTAGACAATGGGGCCAATCTGAATCTACCTACCATTTGTTAACTTTGAGACAACAGGAAAGTGGCTTGGTTTCTCTGAAACATTGTTTCTTTATCAGGGAGAATGAGGATGGCCAGTACTTATAGAACAAGGGATAAAAAGTACATAAACAGATGCATATCAAATAATCATCACAATAAAAGCTCAGTGAAGGTGAACTATTCTAGCTGCTAATTTCTATCACCTATAGTACCTAGCTCAGGACTAGGAACACAGTAGGAGATAAACATGTGTTGCTTGATCAAATCATCTCTCTCTGGTCTCTGTCTCTCTGTCTCTCACACATGCACACACCAATAAAAGAGGAAGAGAATCCTTCCCAACGCCTACCTGATAAAGTCCCAATTCTATTCAGTCCAAGAGTCTACCTCTGTAAAATGAAAATATGCCACACATAGTTGCTACATGGATGTGAACAGGTCATAGTCATGATACTCTTTTAGAAATTGTAACACATTCTACATTTCTACATGTAAGAACAAGCCATTAATTGTCCCCAGTGAGTCCTGCTCCACATGAAAATTTCTGGTTGATGTGAGATGAATAATGCAGTGTGTGGTGGAAAGAACACTGGTTTTAGCGTTGTGAAGAGCTCAAGTGGAATTGTGTCTCTCATTTATTAGTGGTGTGAGCTTGCACCAGTTCAGTAACACCTATGTGCCTCCCTTTCCTTTCCTGTAATATCTGAAAAAGACTTCGCTAGTTAATCAAGAGAACTAGCACTGCGAAAGTATTAGTACATCTTTGACTGGCTTCCCCTTACTTTCTTGCTACCTGATTTCAAGGGAAAGTTTGGGATTCCAAAACAGAATGACAGTCATTAATCCTTAATTACAATGCCATGGATATGCAAGTGCAAGGGTGATTCTGTCTGTCTAATACCAAATGAGTCGCTTTTAATTTCCTCTTAGGGCAAGGAGTACTGGGAATTAATTGAGAGTTACCTTTTACAAGAGAAGAGAATTGTGACCAGATTTAACAAGTAGCATAGAACAAGTGCAAAGGTAAAGATAGCAGATTATCATTTTGAGAAAGACCTGTTTGGCTGATCCTAGAATCATTTGAGGCAGGTATAAAAAATAATTTAGCATACAAATGTGTTCCTGTAGACCCTACCATAGCTTATTTAAAAACAAAACAAAACAAAACAAAACAAAAATACAACTGCACAAAACTAAGTAGGATCAGAGCACATATAACATTTTGTCGCGTTGGGGGTAAAAAAAATAGCAACTTTACTATGTCATCTACTTTGCATAGTGACAATGGACAAGAAGTTATAGAACTAAAATAAAATACAACTTTTGGCTCTGGTGTTTTAGTTAGCTCTGAGGTCTTCCAATTTTAAAAAAAAAGTTACAAGATAAAAAGGAAAAAGAAAGGTTATTTTAAAATGTTCCCAAGGAAATTTTGGAAAGAGATCCAAAAATGCAAAATGGCAGCTATACCTTTATCCAAATAACCATATACAAATCAAAACTTCATATACATTAAGGTACACGGTTGCCTTCTGTGTTTCGATGGCTGTACTCAGTGTGCGGCAACACCCAGGAGAACTCTAAAATCATGCCCCTTGATGAGCAGACAGGGCTTTCAATTTAAATGATTCATCTAAAAAGTCTCCCACACAGGAAATTGCATGAGACTTAATTCATTTACCTAAAAAGGATAAAGGATTGTCTCAAGCCAAGGAGAATTCAAACATCAATTCTCAAAGCTTTATGACAGAGATTTCTAATAACCTAATTTTTAGATCATAAGTCCATTAACTCTTGCTAAGATTCTCAAAAGAAAAAAAAGAGAGAGAAAAACAGGGAAGAAGA
Organism: Tupaia belangeri chinensis; assembly: GCF_000334495.1. Lineage (NCBI taxonomy): Eukaryota > Metazoa > Chordata > Mammalia > Scandentia > Tupaiidae > Tupaia > Tupaia belangeri. Next base: position 4,037,583 of record NW_006160041.1, on the reverse strand, counting down.
GGAGGACAAGGGGAAGAAGGAAGGAAGGAAGGAAGGAGGGAGGGAGAGAGGAGGGAGGGAGGGAGGGAGGGAAAGGAAGGGATAGAAGGAAAAAGAAGGGAGAGCAAAGATACCACATTCCTAGATAAGAAGAAAATCTAAATCATTAGAACTAAAGTGGCCCCCCCCCAAAAAAAAGGTAATGCTTCCAAGTTTGGCTCAAAAGGAGACTATTTCAGAAGAAGCATTGCTGGCTTTGTATCTTGACAGCTTCTTCACCGGCCAGGACTTAATCAAACACCTTCACACCACAAGTCACCTTGTTGAGGAGATTTCAAAAGATTGCTAGAAAAATGGAGTTAAAATACAAGTTTATTTCATGCAAAATGATATTGAAATTCTTTTATAATTTTTTCATGATATACATTTTTATAGGCTTGGAGAAGACTCCTCATAGAGCGAGTGTTACCCAGACAGCAGGTGTAATGGTAGAGCAGAATGGCATGGGAAATGGAGAATACATTGGCAGGCATTGCATTATGGGTATGACTTCTGAAATTTCCAAGATGACTTAAGGAGACAGGCTAGGAGTACCTCAAGCAAGTATATATGATTCTTGTTCATTCCATTTCCAGGAATGTGTCTGACTTCATTGCCTGTAAGAAACCACCTTGCCGTAAAGCATAGAGTTGCACTAAAATCCTTTAGCGAAAACTGTCACACTCAATTCTTTTGGAAGCTAGGAAGTTGATGCATGCATGACAATAGGGGTGGTTGAACTGATAAAGATGTGCCATTAAATGCTAGCTAAACACATATTTTCAGAGCTAGATTTTGCCCCAGGGAATACGAGTTTGCATTTTTATAAGAGAAAATGAATCTAACTTTTGTCAACTGAAAGAATGGGTGTCTTACAATGTAGTTGTCCCTTCTAAACTAGAGAGAGCTTTTTAGTACTGGAAGCATCAGGTAGCTGTGATTCCCCTTTCACCGTTACTTCACCTTTATAAGTTCAATTTCATTTTCTTTCAACATAGAAACCATCAGACAGTTGTAATATTTAAGGTTTTATTAGAAAACTAAAAACTACCTAGTTAGTCCCTGTCTGGAGAAATGTGTACTTCAGTAGAAATATACAACTATATACAGAAATGCCTGCAAGAGGTTCTGCACACCTCCACGTAGTCAGTAAAAATACTTATATAAGTAGAAAAAAATACTAATCTTTAAAAGGAAAGCAAAGCCTTTATATGAAATGTCTCTAAAATGGTGGTAAAGAATAAGCAAAATCATTGGAACTCTTCTAGGCTTCCAGGTCTTAAAGCAATCAGTCAGCTAATATTTATTCTACAGTATAGACGAAAGTCTACCTTCTGTCAAGGGGAAGAGAATGAATTGTTTTCCCATAATGGCGTTTTCTTTTCAATCAATTTCCCTTCAAGCTTGATTTAAGAAGGTACCATGTCAGAACCTTAGCCTGGTGGATGAAATCTGGGACAGTGCCCCATCAAAGGTGAAAATTATGAGAGAGGCAAACCTGTGGAGTTCAATCTCGATGCAGCAATGCCCCCTCCTCCTTTTCACTCACTCACTCTCTCTCTTTTTCTTTCTTGCCAGGCAGAAGTGTTCATAGCACTGCAAAAAGCTCCCAGGAGCTAAAATGAAAAGGCTGAGCCAAACCAAAGAATTGGAACAGAGACAAGAAACTGCACTAAGCATTTTTTCCCATTGTCATGAGAATATTTAAACCCAATTCTGTTCATCAAGTATATATTGGATTCTACTCTGTGTTGGGCATCATGGGACTGGGGTTTACAAAAGATAAGTAAGAGAGGCTTGATGGACACTGCCCTCAAGGAGCTTATAGTTGAACAAGAGAAACTGCTAAAATATAGTATAGAGGACTACCATCATTGCTTTTATATGAAAAGACACAGTACTATAACAATGATGACAAAGAGTAGGTGGTATTCTGATAACTAAATCTAGTCTTTATTGGGACCAGCAGTTGGTATAATGGCTATGTTGCTGGACTCCCATGTAGTTGACCGTGGTTCGAGTCCTGGGCCTGGTGGCTTAAACTCATGTCGGGCGCATGTGCGTGTGTGCCCAAGATCCCAAGAGGAGAATGGAGCAGAAGGGATTGTGGCATGGCCATCCCCCCAGGGGGTGATTTCACGCTTTCTGTCTCTCTGTCTCTCTCTGTCTTTCTGGTGAGCACACACACCCTGTAGCAAAAACCTTTCTCTCAAAAAAAAAAAAAAAATCTGGTCTTTATTGAAAAGAGGAGCTTAATCTATTTCTCTGTTTCAGTTATGGCTACTCTGTTTTAGTTATGGCTACAGTATCAACCCATGTATCTAAATTAATTTTAAGTCTCTTCCAATTCACTTACTCTGTATATTTTGTCAGGTGCTAAGTCCCATTGAGTATCACTACACAGTTTTCTAGCATTTGTTTCCTTTTCATCACATCCACGGTCACTTTCTTAGTCTCTATCCTGATCATTTCTCTCCTGAAAACTTGAAAAAGTTTGGATCTCAACTTTGGTTATTTGTCCTATGGCAGCCAATCTTTCTTTTCTTTTTTATAAGAGAGATTTTTTCTCGAAGGTGTGCTTGCTGGAGAGACAGAGAAAGACAGGGAGACAGGAGAGAAATCAGTCTCCTGGGGGATAAGCACACTGAAATCTCTTCTCCATTCTCCTCCCGGATCTTGGGCATGCATACACATGTGCCTGGTGTCTTTTAAGCTACCAGGTCTGGCACTCGAACCACTGTCAACTATGTGGGAGTCCAGCAATGTAACCATTACACCAACTGGTGGTTGCAGTCTTTCTAAATCGCCTAGTTCAGCATGACACAGTTCTCCCTAAAAACGTTTAGTCTGTTTGAATATCATAAAGTTGTCTCCAAATTCCCTAACCTGGGATCCAAGTCATTTTATAAATTGGCAATAGACAGTTTTGCCACCGACTCAGTTCAGCCACGTTGGATCATCGTAGTTTCTTTTTCAATATCTTTGCTCAATGCTCCCCTTAGTCTGAAAGTGGCCACTCTACCCTCCCGATCCTCTTCTAGCCACTTTTTCACTGAGTGAATGTTTATTTATCTTTTACCACTCAAAGCCACCCCCTCTCAGGAGGTTTCCCTGAACTCCTAAGAATTTCTTTACTTATTTACAGGTGCTCACGGAGTACTTTATATCTACTTTATCATATGGTGTTATGAATATTTTGACTGTTGAGATTCTCAAGAGATATTGACGTTGGCTGAAAATTAAGTCAAGAGTGATTGATTTAGTTATGACACTTTTATAAGATTGCACTTAGTGGAATATGCTGAATATCTACAGAAGTTTCAGGCCATCAATAGAGGCTATTTAAGAGCTACACTTTGGCTGACACTTCAGGCAAGTGGATTTAAAATTATTAAATAAATACAAGGTATTTATATTGAAAGAAGGCATGGGATTAAAATAAGGAAAGAGCTGTAAAAGACAGGTAGTACCTTTCTATCTTCTCAAGAATGTGTCAGGAAAAAAACTTTGCTATTTTTAAAGTTTGCTTTTGAGGAACAATCACTGGCCTAACAGACTCGAGTTTTAAGTTCAAATATTGTAATACTGTTCACTAATCCTGAGGCCTGAGGTAAGTCTAGTACCTCCTCACTTCCATTAGTCTCAGTTTTCTTTGCATAAAAATGGGGATTAAGGGGAACAGCAGGTGGCATGGTGGTTAAGGCACTGAACATGCCCACATGGCCCACTAGGGTTTAAGTCCCAGACCTGGTGGCTTGCTATCTCACTTTTCCTCTGACTTTCTCTCTGCCTCTCTCTAGTCAAATTTAAATAAAGGAATGAATAAATGAAATTAAATAAATAATTATTTTTAAAAAAAGAAAAGAAAAATGGGGAATAAATTATTTGCCCTAAATACATCAAGGGGATGTGGAAGGGATCAAAGTATAATAATTGTAGTAGCTAACCTTTATTGAGTGCTTACAAGGAGCCAGACACTGCGTTAAGCACATTTCATAAATAATCTTATTTATTAGTGACATTAAGGAAGGTAGGCAATACCAGTATGGGATAAAGGGATCATTTCAATACAAACAGAAAGAAAAGCAAAGGCTCTTGAGAGAAGAAGGTATAATCTACTTCCAAATCAAATAGAGATTTTGACCCTTCTCGAATATTCCAGTGTTTATGGAATCCCACCACTGGAATGACCTCCGCTGCCATGTAACTGATCATTAAACCCAAACTGAAAAAAATGGTTCAAATGAATGGCATTAACTAATCTGGAAAAATAGACCTGTTCCATTTGAGAAGAGAAGATCATACATTTTACACACCTTTGACAATTTTCTTTCACTCAGTGTTTCTCTTAGTTGAAAGTGTTTTTTAAAATGCATGCATATATATGTATACGCATTCTATAAAATAAGTATGAAGCTTTGTGTTTGTGTTCTTTTTTTTAATGTATGCAGGGTAGTATTTTCACTCAGGACCCATGAGAACATATCGGTTGAAAGACTAACCATTCAGGAGGAGTTAAGCAACTCTACAAGTGGTAGTAATGAGAAAAAGGTTGTATTTATCGAAACTAGCTATCCAAAGTAGAGTTAAAGAAAAGATCAAACATCACATTTTCTCATATTCCTGCATAATTCACATGCATTGTCTCCTTACTGTGTGGTAGGATTGTTTATTTACATAATTTGTATACTGTGGGATTTTTGGGGGGTGTTTTTTTCTTGTTTGTTTTTTGCAGTATACTACTAAAAATCATTTACACACACACACACACACACACACCACACAAATGTGATAATAACAGTTGCAACATGGCACTTTTGTGACTAAAGAGGAATATTATCCACTTATACTCAGGAGGTATGATAAGAGTGACCCAGCAATAATAATGGCCCTACTGGTTGCAACTGTTCTCATCTCATTAAAAGATACTCTTGCTGAGTCCAGAAGCAAACAGCATACATCTCTTGCTCATAAAAGGCAAGAAAAGGACCATATTTTCCAAAGCTCTCAAACCAAATCTAGCTATCTCTCAAACATATGTATGTAAGAACAGTGTAGTAACATTTGTACTAGCTATAATCAAGGTTTTCCAGTTCATGTACGCACCATATGTCCAAACCACACATCTATCATTAATTTTTCAATTTTGTTACATGGAGAATGCACAAGAATTATTTTCCCATGGCTTTTTCATGGCTTGTTTCTTCTGTCTCCAATTCAAGCACTGCCAAGGGACAGAAACTAATAGATAGTGAAACAATTGGATTTGGTTTGCGTGTCAAACCATATTACTGTATTTTAAAAATTAACCATGAACACACCTTTTAAATATGAACAAAAGAAGCTTTTTAATATCATTCCCTGTGCTTCAATTGCTAATTATATACTTGCATAGGTTCATTTGTGTAAGCTATATTTCCAAGAAAGCCTCTGAGCTTGTTTAATTTAAAGGCAGAGACCTACATTTAGATTATAATTTGAAATAATATTTTTTATTTTACTTTTGAAATCTGGTCAGACTTGTCTATTGAAGTTTTAGTATATCTGGTATTCGTTACTGAAAATTATTATAAATTTATTCACTAGGTAGGAACTTTCAAAACTAGTGTGAAATCTGCTATATTCTCAAATAAGGTAAATATGTCCATTGCAAACAAAAGGTTTAAATGACATGAGTCAGAGATCTCTTTTTTTTGAGACATTCATTCAATATTTATGAAGTTATAGAACAGGTAGAACTCTGTAGCTTTCATATTCCTTGTATTCTTTCCTATTAAGCATAATATAACAATAAAATTTAATTTATTAACTTAATTGATAACAAGTAAACTATATAACACTCACATCTGGAGTATAGATGTTCTTCATTAAGACTCACTTCCTTTCCTTGTGATGGAGTACATATGTGGTGTCAAATAACAGGAAACACTTTTATATGTAGGCCTAGACACACAGGTTTCTCTTGACTTGCTATCTGTTATGGTTTGGAAAACGGTTTATCCCCAAAGATTCATGTTTGAATTTAGATATTCCCCAGAAATGTATGTGTTAGGATGACTGCATTGTTAAGGTGTTAAGTAAAATCTTAAGTCCTTCATGGTGTCCCAAGGGAAGACCTTTGTGTGTGATAATGTCATTGTGGTGGCCCCTGTAATTGAGTTTTGGTGGGTAGATGAGTAGAGGGAATAAGATGCAAAAACTCATGGACAGCTACTCTGTTCACATTCTGGGCCTCTGCCATGCTGTATGCCAGTTTCATGCTTTTGCATTTTTCCATTCATCTGAATCTGAGTTGAAATAAACCTCTATTCCCTTAAAGTCATGCTTTCTCATTTTTCTGATAGTGATACAAAAACTGACTTAGACACTGACCAAGAAAACTTACGCAGTGCTCTGTGATAAGACATCACTATGTTACACAAAGTCCGAATGGCATGATTCCTTAATTTTTTTAAGCTAGCTGACAATTCTATGCATAGAGATCAGTGGGCCCATATCTACACTCAAAGTAGATCCATAAGCAAAGATTATCGAACAGTTATATTAAAATGCTCTAAGACTCTCATTTCAATTCTTTCACTACTCAGGTATAGGCACTATCAAGTAGCATTAGCAAAGCCATTGGACTTAAAACTGAATAATAATTGGGAAATTGTGAAGTTGGAACTCTGAGAAGATAGGTGCTTTCCTTGTGTATTTTCCTTTAAGTCAGGATTCACAACCTTTTGCCCTCTCTTGTAGAAATGTATCTCCTGGATGGTTTTGTCTCATTTCTTCTTGAATTGCTTTGAGAGCAGCTCAAAGGCTTTGCTCATTCTCATCACCTTTCATAGACTGTTTACTGAAGGAAAGAAATAGGCAATGTTTTGAGCTTGAGTTGCTGCTTCACAGCATCAATTTTGCTTCATTATTCAGACTGTTTTTGTGTATCTAAGAACTATTTTTATCCTGATGTTGCAGACAAGTTCTAATTTCAGTTGTTACCTTCTGCTTCTTTATATTCTCTAGTGATTTTAAAAAGATATGCAATCATTCACTTTTTGTCCAATAATTTCTATGTGATATCTCAGGTTTTCAAGTGAGTATATGGGTATGAACACGTGTACTATAAGGCAACTTTGTTATTGGCCCTTTAAACCCAATTAGGTGATGGCCTTCATAATTTAGCCTTCAATGATTTATACTTCTGCTGTGATGATCCTTTAAGAGTAACTACATCATAGTAACTTTTCTTTTTTAAATATTTACTTAATTTTATTTGTTATTATTTTTTAATTTGACAAGAGAAGGATAGAGAGAGAGAAAGTGAGAAAGCAAGCCACTAGATCCAAGACTATAACCGTAGTCGGCCATGTGGGAGTGCAACACCTTAACCACCATGCCACCTGCCAACCCCCGCATAGTAACTTATTTTCAATGACTTTAGCACTATTCAGAATATAGAAATCATGATACTTAGAAAGCAATGCAGCATTTTTGACCTTTATCTGTATTTCTATCATTCAGAAAATATTTTCTAAGATATTTAAGATAATATCAGTAAAAGAATCATTTATTAATATTTTCTAGATTTTTTTTTCTAAGTATCTTCTTAGAGAAGCACTTCTGAGAAATGTTACATTATTGCTTTTGATAGAAGGATTCTCCAAGTGGTTTTCTTGTGTTAGATCTGCCATGCTAATAGACTGGCCTTCTCTAAAGACAATAAAATGATAAAGTGAACTTCCCCTAATGGAAGAGCTTTCATGGTTTCTGTTTGTCTGAATCTTTCAAGGGACTTTAGCTATCCTTTGTCTTGCTTTATACCCTGGTATTACAGAAACAAAACAAGACAAAAACACTAGAGAAAATGTAATGTAAAATATAATTAAGAGAAGGATAGAGAGAGAGAAAGTGAGAAAGAAAGCCACTAGATCCAAGACTATAACCGTAGTCGGCCATGTGGGAGTGCAACACCTTAACCACCATGCCACCTGCCAACCCCCGCATAGTAACTTATTTTCAATGACTTTAGCACTATTCAGAATATAGAAATCATGATACTTAGAAAGCAATGCAGCATTTTTGACCTTTATCTGTATTTCTATCATTCAGAAAATATTTTCTAAGATATTTAAGATAATATCAGTAAAAGAATCATTTATTAATATTTTCTAGATTTTTTTTTCTAAGTATCTTCTTAGAGAAGCACTTCTGAGAAATGTTACATTATTGCTTTTGATAGAAGGATTCTCCAAGTGGTTTTCTTGTGTTAGATCTGCCATGCTAATAGACTGGCCTTCTCTAAAGACAATAAAATGATAAAGTGAACTTCCCCTAATGGAAGAGCTTTCATGGTTTCTGTTTGTCTGAATCTTTCAAGGGACTTTAGCTATCCTTTGTCTTGCTTTATACCCTGGTATTACAGAAACAAAACAAGACAAAAACACTAGAGAAAATGTAATGTAAAATATAATTGTAACAGTTCTGCCATTTCTTGGGCTGATACCCTGACAAAACTTCTGAGGCTTCTTTTCTTTGCCAAGGAAATGAATAATAAGTAAGTACCCTGAAATGTACTTATAGATGAACAGGAGAAAATAAACATTGAAGAATTATTTTAGGGTCCGGCAGGTGGCGTGGTGGTCGAGGTGCTGGACTCCGATATGGCTGATCATTGTTTGAGTACTGGACCTGGGGACCTTCCTTCTCACTCTTCCTGTCTCTCTGTCTCTCTCTGGTCACATTAAAGAATAAAGTAAGCAAACAAAATTAAATAATAAAAAAAAATGATTGTAAAATGGGAAAGCACAATAGAAATCTGAATTATTTTATTAGAACTCTTTTATATAACCTCAATTATGATTACTCTTAATAAGTGGCTGCATTTTGGGAACCAGCAGTTAGCGTAATGGCTATGTCGCTGGACTCCCACGTAGTCAACCACGGTTTGCGTCCCAGACCCGGTGGCTTAGAACTCACGCCGGGCGCATGTGTGTGCATGCCCAAGATCCTGAGAGGAGAATGGAGGAGAAGGGATTGCGGCATGGCCATCCCCCCTGGGGGGTGATTTCTTGCTTTCTGTCTCTATGTCTCTCTCTGTCTGTCTGGCGAGCGCATGTGCCCTATAGCAAAAACGTCTCAAAAATATATATATAAATAAGTGGCTGCATTTTAAGATGGTTTGAAGTGCTCTGGATGAGCATTTGAAATTCTAGATATTTGTGTTATACCTTTGGTTTGGGGTAGGGTATATGAGTGTGTATGTGTAGAGGCTGTGAGCATCACTTTTCATAATTGATTTACACCAAAATGCTAGCTTTCAAAAGGCAGAGCAATGTAGGCAGTAGCTGTCTCAATGTTACACGGTTACTATGATGACAAGCAAATGTTCTGCAAGAACAGAACACTCTCCTGTCACCTTCCTCCAGATGAAGGCCTAAATACTCCAGAAATAACAGATGGCACGAAGCTGGGACTTAACTGAAGATCTACCTTTCCCAGGCAGCAAATGCTTGGCAACTTCAGAGTACGGCCTTCCTCTCTAAGCAGGCAGCTTACAGAATCCATGACATGTAGAAACGAAGAGATATACTTCTACCTTGATGGGGGCAATATTTTCAACCCTCTTCTGGGATTTCATTCCCCAAATGGCCCCAAGTGGCAAAAACAGGTTGAGGAGTAGGGATGAGAACATAACCCTGCTGCAGTTCTCCAGCACCAGGATTCTTCCATGGTTCTTGGATTGCTTCTGTGGTCTCTGAGTTCTTTTGTGAAACCTAGTTCTTGTATTCTGCAAAGTATCAGTGACCAAGTTTGGGAAGCGGGACTCCATAGCTGTTTTACTTGTTTGGGTTTATGTTTTACAGTGTTCATTTTTGCTTTGAATCCTTAAGGATTCCATTTCTGATCTCGCTAAGTGAAGCAATGGCAGTCCCTAGGGAACATTCCTTTGACTCTATAGTTTGGATTTATGAAACTCATTTTCTCCCTTCCCCAGCTCTTGCGTGCTCCATAGCCTGCACACACCTTGGCCTCAGTGTAAGAGTAGGCCGGGACTCAGCAATTTTAACAACTGTGAATGTAATGAATTTATTGTGACTCACTGGCTCCTGCCCTCCAAATCCTATTAACTTTTAATCCACTAGGCTTCTCCTAATGGATTTCCTCTCTTTTTTTTTTTTTTTTTTTTTTTACTTGCAAATTACCATGGGAAGCAGAGGAAGGGGGAGAAAAACAAACCCTATCCCTTACTCATTTTGAGCGCTTGTAGACTTGATCACTAGAGGGACAGAAAGGAAACGGGAGCCACTACAGATTGTTTCTGGTTTATTAGCAACATGGTCTGTAGAGGACACTAAACGTGGCTGACAGACCTTGATCGGTGTCTTGGTCCTGTTTGGTTGAAGGGTTTCTCGGAAAGGCAAGCACAGCCTGTTCTGGAGAACATGAACAAACGGCCTAGGGACTGTGGAATAAATTATACCTTGAGGGAGTATCATAGAGGCCACTGAAATAACCACGGACACCATCCTCCAGTGATTTTATATGGGATATTACTAATTCCTAGAATTTATGCCTCTGGAAATCTAGCCCATTGGCTTGGAAACAAAGACTTTTATCGAGCTTTGTGGCTATAAATTTAACTCTGGACAGGAGTTGGTGAGTGTACCCTTGGAGGAAAAGAAAGACAAAGACAATCAGATACTACAAGACTAAAACAAAGAAAGAAAGGAAAAGAAAAAGGGAGTGCTCTTAGTTATAAAGAAGCAGGGGACCATAATACAAATAGCTCTAGGGTTAAATGTAGCTCTGGTTTCATCCCAAGGCTCAGTCAATGATGAGCTGAGTAATATTAGGGAATTGACATGCCTTTTCTGAACCTTTCTGTTCCCTCATATATAACATATCTACCTAATAGAAATGAAATGAAATGATTTTTGTAGAACACCTGTACAATTGGATTACCATTGCAAATGATAGCTAATGATTATTCAGATCTTTTCTCCTTAAACAGTCACATATTTGTTTTAATACTTTAAATGCAGAGTCAATAATTGTCCTCTTGACATGAAAACACCTTGTTTGGAGGGTGGGTAAGGGGTCGGGGTGGAGAGAATACTATGGATTGTCAACTCAACTCCTTAATGAATCAGCCTACATGAATCAGCATCCACGTCAAAATTAACCCTGGAATATTGTTACCTTGGAATATTGTTTAGCAAGTCCCTAAAGGATAGAAATAATAATACCCCTTTTTATTTATATTGTTGCCATCTTTCTCCCTTTTTCTTAACCCCTTATTGTCTAATCTTTCTGGGACAGATTAATGTGATTTATCTAAGTAATCATTATCCTCCTCCTCATCATCATCATATACAAAGTGTCTTTAATAAGTTCATAGAAAAATGCATATTATACTAAAACTATGTATAGATTCTCAAAACTTACCTGTACCAAATACATTGAATCTATTTTCTGGTAAAATTGTTAATATCCCCTTTGTGTGTGTGTGTGTGTGTGTGTGTGTGTGTGTGTGTGTGTGTGTATAGAGAGAGACAGAGAGAGAGAGAAAAAGATGGAAAGGAGAAGCTTTGTGATTCTGTCAAAGTAAAAATGTCTTAGGGGTGAGACTGAAAGTCAGATTTCTTTCCCCAGGCTCTGCCTGTGTTAACGGGGCTACACATACATCACGCTTTATAAAAATAAATAAACCCTTTGGATAACCATGGTCAGAAGCTAATTTGTTCTAAAGTTTCCCAATGCTGAAATTTTTTAGCCATTAGTATCTCACCCCATATTCCTGTCTTGTGTCTTAATTACTTACCTACTAGATGGAATTATCAGTGATGTTTTAGCCTGAGTGGCAAAAAATACTTATGAGACAGTAAAGGAAACATTGTCATACTAATTCTGACCTTGGCCAGCTATAAAAGTTAGAGATTCAATAAATGCCAGTGAAATAAATGAAACTCCAAATTTTACATATGCACACAAAATATTTGATATTGGATTAGCAGCCAAAGAGAAACTAAAGTAGACAATGGGTCTGGGGAAGACAGAAAACAAGATTTTGTTCTCATTTCTGCTAATGGATAACTTGAAGCAAGATATCAAACCTCATTGGAACTCAGTTTAATTATCTCTAAAATAGAGATGATAAGATTGTTCTTTTACATTTTCTTCAAAAGGGTAACTTGAAAATGGAGGGGAAAAAAATGTTTAAAGTGCTTAGAACTCTTCTGGACACAAGCAACACAGAATGCAAGTCCTTGCTGTCTCTCTGAAGTCTCAATACAGCTGCAACTTCTCTATGGCAATGAGAAGAGCATTATGTAACATTGCAACTGCCCTGCTGGTCCACTTCTAAAAAGAGCCCCACAGAAAGTACCAGGCTAGCCTCGTTCCAAAACATTGGCAAGCCTTTGTTCTTCCTTTTAACTGAAATTAAATTGCTGCCTGAAGAACTAAGGATATATTTAGAAGATAGTTTCTTTCCATTTTTTTCTTCTTTGTTAAAGTTTCCTAATTGAGAATCATATACCATAAAATTACATAGCAGTGTAAAGAATTGGGGAAACAGACGAGAAGGCTGAAAGGGAAAAAGAAATCTTAATTTTCTAACCTTTTCCGTATTTTCCTTTCTACAGCAAATATAAAGCTGACATTTCTGATTTGCTAACAGTATTTGCCCCTCCTCCTATTCTGTTCAGATTTTTTTTTTCAAATAAGCTACAAATAACACACTCAATTTATTAACTTTTATGTCAAAATTTTAGTATTTTTACAGTGAAGGATGGGGGGAAATGTCATGGAGATGATGACATACAAGATTCCCAGAGGGTGGAGATATAGATTAAGAACATTATGAGTTGTTACACATATTTACTCTTTTTGTAAATAATGTGTATGTTGGTGTAGTGGACACTGTAACGTATGGGGCTAGATCCTCCTGCAATTGAAGACTTGCTGCCCATTGAGCTGGAAGGAGTGCTGCCCTTAGTCTTCAGGTAAGATCTGGCCTTAACCACAGAGCACCACTTTGCCTAAAATCATGCTCTGTTCAGAGTGACCACCATCAGTGACTTCTTGATGCTGGGGTGTAAAAGGTTGGGCATCTTGACCCAACTTGGGAAAATCTAGAAGGTCATTTTAACTTCAGAGCTTCTAGTAAGGTTGGGTGAGTTGATCACTGGACCTATATCACAACTCAGCTTCTTTTTCTAAAACAGTTCTACTTCCCAACCCTATCTTTCACAAGTGGTGACCCCCAGGGAACTCCTTAAAAATCATCCAGCACACATAACTTCATATCAGAGGCTGTTCCTAGAGAGCCCAGTCTGTGACTGTTAGCAACCAATGGTTCCTTTTAGTATTAATCATATGATGGAAAGGAAATAAAATCAATGCAAATTTGCATTGTGAGATCTAAGCAAAAAAAGAAAAAAGAAAAGAAACATCTAGAGCAGAGTTGTCTAATAGAAATATAATGCAGAGCAAATACATTATGTGTTTGTTATAAGGTGTGTGTGCTCACTGAAGACACACACACACACACACACACACACACACACAGAGCGGGAAAGGGAGAAATCAGCCCCAGGGGATGGCTACACCACAATCTCTTCTCCTCCATTCTCCTTCTCAGGATTTTGGGCATGTACCCACACCCACCCAGTGTGATTTTCAAGCTCCTAGGTCAAGAACTTAAACCATGCAGTTGGTCATGTGGGATTCAGCTGCCTTAATCTCCATGCCACCTACTGACTCCAAATACATAATATTAACTGCTTTAGTAGCTATACCAAAGAGAGAGAGAAGGAACAATTAGCATTAATAATATATTTTTGCTGGGCATGTGGCCTGATGGTTAAGGGAGCCGGATCTCACATGGCTGACCATGTGGTTCAACTTTTGGCCTAGTGGCTAGAGAAACATACTGAGCATGTGTGTATGTGTCCAAAATCTCAATAGGATGGAGAGATGGAGGAAAAGGGATTACAGTGTGACTATATACTACTGGGGTGTGCTCTTTTCTCTCTCTCTCTCAATTCGTCTCTCTGTCTCATTCTGGCAAAGTCACATGCCCTCTGGCTTATGTCTATGTCTACATAGACATAGATATAAAATTTAACCCAACATAATCAAAATATCATTTTGAAATGTGATCAAAATAAAAGCTTATTAATGAGGTACATATTCTATTTTTCAAGTTAAGTCTTCAAAATTAGGTATTTTATACTTTAGTACATCTCAACCAGACTCTAATATTTTATTAGGAATATTTGATCTGAATAGAAGGTTTTTTTTGTTTTTTTTTTTTTGAGAGGTTTTTGCTATAGGGTGCGTGCGCTCGCCAGACAGAGAGAGACATAGAGATAGAAAGCAAGAAATCACCCCCCAGGGGGGATGGTCACACCACAATCCCTTCTCCTCCATTCTCCTCTCAGGATCTTGGGCACGCACACACACATGCCCGGTGTGAGTTTCAAGCCACCGGGTCCGGGACGCGAACCACAGTCGACTACATGGGAGTCCAGCGACATAGCCATTATGCTAACTGCTGTTTCCCTGAATAGAAGTTTTATAAAATGAAAAATTAAGAAAGAAATTCACATGTCCAAGAAGTTCCACACATACTGAAATGTTTTCCAATGACCGAATTGAATACCAATTATTTAAAGCTAAATTTAAATAAGTTAAAATTAGATTAAATTAAAATTCTAGTTCTCACTCACAGTAACCACACTTCAAGAGTTGTACAGACAGGTAGCAAGACACTTTTGGGTGGACTGGGCAGGTATAGGCTGTACTGTTTTTAGGTACTTTATGAACGCTTTGATATCCAATCAGTACAAACAGTGAGTAAGATTATTGAAAGAAGAATTATATTAAGAATGGAAAGAGACAGATGGTGGCACAGTGGTTGAATCCTACATGGCCAACTTTGTGGTCTGGGTTCCTGACCTGGTGGCTTGAAAAACAAACTGGGCATGTATATGTGTGTGCTCAAGATCCCAAGAGGAGAGTTGAGGAGAAGGGATTGTGGTGTGACCATTCCCCCGGAGGTGGTCTCTTACTTTCCCTCCCTCCCTCTCTCTCTCTCTCTCCCTGTGTCTTTGGTGAGCTCATATACCCTTTAGAAAAAAAACTAAAGTAATAATAATAATAATAATAATAATAATGGAAAGAAGGTGTAAAAACATGTTTTTAATGAAAGAAGCTGCCCAAACATTTGGAATCATTCATTTAGCAGTAAGAACAAAGTTGAATGACAAAATATGAAGCATGCAATGTATGAAAATGTTGTCTTTGCAATGGAAAATCAGCAAGAGATTTGAAAAATATGAATAAGAAAAGAGGACATAAAGAAAAGATGAACTTGCATGACTAGAAGATCAAGATCAAGACAAGCTGCTACTAAGGTTAATTTAGAAAAGGCTAAGAGTAAAGAACATGTATGTCAAGCATAGGAAAAGGGTGCTAATGAAAATGTTGCAATATTTGGTTGATCAAGTACAAGGGCTATTTGAGGTTATATCCCATCAATTTAGCAGTGAAGCAGTAAGGGCAGGAGCTGGAGTTGCTAAGCAGGTGATTATTCACAAAAGCAAGAAAGAAGGGAGATGCCCGCAGCAAAATATGTTCAATAAAGACAAAGGAATCATTTGTTTTACATCAGTCTACCCAACAAACAATTGAGGCCCTGCAGGAACCCTTTGAGTTTCTAAAGGCTGGCAATGTATTACTGGACAAGACGAAGGACTACTGTCCTTAATTTCATTCATTCTAGAGGAGAAGGCATCCTTTAAATTCACTAGTAAATAAACAATAAGTTGTATATACGACTAAGTACTAAGAAGATGACATAAGGACCTTGCAATAGAGCATGTCAAGAGGCAGCAAGTCTCTTTAGCTTGAGTGGCCAGGGAAAGTCTCTCTGAGGGAGAGACATTCTGTGGAATCTATGAGCTGAAAAGATCAGCCAGATGAAGAGCTAAGGAGAAAGTGTGCCCAAGTAGAGCTTTACTTGTAATTCAAATACTGAATAATCAAATCAAAAGTTGTGCTTATATCTATGAACTAAGACATCATAAAAACACGTAAAATGTGCAAAACAAATGTACAAAACATTCTTAACTCAGGTATTCACATTTTCCTCTCCAGGAGCTGCATACCCTTTTGACAGTCCCACAGGAATGTACTATGTATGGGAAGGACATCTATCTTATGGTGTCTCAGCAAACATTTTAAGAAATCATTGTTCCAATCTGAAGTTTTCCCAAGCTTATAAACTAACAGGCAGCAATTAATTCCCTAGCGTCTTAACCTACTTCCAAGATCACGCTCCATGTAGTCTTGGTATTTCTCCTTGGAAATCTCTCTTCAGACAGAATAAAAGGTAAGGTGATCATACCCCTTGTAAGAGTTCCTGTTTGTATAGAGACATCCAACTGTGTGTCTATCATACAGGCCTGATTATTTACAGTGTCATTTTTCACTCTTAGAGGTATTGTGGTTTGAAGATAAACTATACAGTTGCTCTAAATGGTACCCCACTGATTGTGTTAAGAAGAGAAAGGTTAATTCTCCTAGCAGAGCTCTCTGGCAAGCAAGCTCACACGGGAACATTCTGCACACTTGTGAGCTTCTAGCTAGTTCCCGCTAAAGGTTAAAGATAAAATAATAAAAAGATTGTAAGAAAGTGGTATGATTTATACTAAGCACCATGATTTGCTCTCACGCAAGGAAACATACTATTTCTGAGTGTCCCCACCCTCTCTTGACTCCATCAGCAACATTACTAGCACAAGAGTCTCTTGGTTTAATGATGCCTAAGAGCAGGCATGGAAGACACCTGGCTTTTTTGATTCTACATTTACCTCTTTCTTTAGCTTGGGTTTACTTTTTGTTCTTTACCTAAAGTAACTACCATGACCCTTTGGGGCATTGGCATTGTGTTTAAAGCAGAAACAATCAATAATAGTTTAAAGTAACAGGGAAAAGCCCCCAAACCTACATCCTAGCTGTAAGTAGAGCTTCTGGTAAGAGCCAGATGCTACCTTTTTCAGGAGCCAAGATTTCTTACTCGTACAGTGGTGTGACATGGGGTGGGGAGGAGAGAGAGCCATCCCATTGTACTGATTAGATTCCTAGTACACAGCTTAGAAATTGTTAAAACAAACAACAAATTATGAGAAGTAGGCAGTGCTAAAAATGGGAAAACAAAAACAAAAACAAACTTTCAAATAAGCAAAAACATTTTGCTGTCTGGAATGGACCTGTTCTGATTAACACCTCTGCTTACCTGGCCCTCTGTGCTTATTCATTGTTTACACCCCCTTTAAGCACAATCTCCACTGAAACAACTCCCCTGACTTACACCCCAGGCTCAGAGAGAGAACTAAATCCTCCCTTCTGTCTATTTCCACAGCCCCAAGGGCATTCTATAAGAAGTTAGAGCAAATATTTTCAATTGTGTATTTATACATCTGTCTCTCCTCTAGATTTGAAGCTCCTTGAGAGGGAAGTTTTCTATCCATCTCAATAGTCTCCGTCTAGCAGCTTGCATGCCGTTGTCACTCAGTAACAGTCCTCTGAATTTAATTGAAAACCACACATACGGTTGCATTTTAGGTCCTAATGTTGAGGGAAGGAATGAATAACTGGATGAATTATAGCACTATTATATGGCTGTTTTATTATATAGCTATTTCCTAGCAGACAGACCAGCTCTACACTCCACATGAGAGATTCAATTTAGGGGAAACAACGGAAAATTGGAAAACTCATCTTGACAGTAAACATTGAGATGAATAATGGGCAAAGAGTGGGGGCTCTTCTTTCCCGGGCTTGCCCCTATCTAACATACTCTCTCTTTACTCACACACACACAGAAAACCAGGAAAAAATCATTTAGTTGTGGCCCCATCTGGAGGGGGAGGAGTGGACCAGAGGGCTTTTTCCATGAATAATCTATTCTTCTAATTGGCATCCTAAATAAAGGTAAATTATTGCACACTCTTTGTTCCTGTATTTGGTAGGGTAATGGCACAGGCTGAAGATAAATTGAAAAATTTTTTACTTTCTCCTCAGTTGTGAACTTTATCATTAAAAATTATATTTCCATTACTTCCATGAAATTATGTTAGAGTCACCTCTGGCTTTCAGAGAAAAAAAGATATTTTCAAACCATAGAGCTGCTTTTTGAACCAGGTTTGTGTATTTGTGGGAACTGATTTCAGAAAAATCTAAGAATTTCACAGCTGAGAAATGTAAAGAGATGAATTGATTTGACTGTGATTGTATAAAGCACGGTGTGGAATCTGGCACATAGTAGGCATTTGGTAAATACATCCAGAAAATAAATGAGTGTGTACAACTGAATGAATAAATGAATGGACCAAACACAGCTAATAACTAGCAGGGCTGTGAGTTAAACCTAAGTATCGCATGTTCAAAAAAAGCTTAAAAAAATTCTATCGTATATACTTACACTAATACTGGTTATACATATATTTATTTAATTTTCAAATAATATTAAAAACTATGGCTGACCCTCCTACTTTATATCCCATTTAGCACCTGGAAATGGAAACGCTAACCAAGTCAGTATTATATGGGGCCATTACTGCATAGTTGCAATGGGAAGAAAGCCCCCCAATATTTGTACATTGTTAATAGCACGGACATTCTTTCCAAGTCATCCAAAGTCAGAACATGCCTCTGGCCAATTTATTTCTGTCAAGCCTCCCTCAGGCTGCAGTGGCATGTGCAGATATTCCTCAAAATGTCAGAGGACTCCTACCAATCGCTGTCTGCCACTCATTATTCTGTTTCCTCTACCAGTACTCCAAGCCCCTGGAAAATCTTCATATTAACAACCAGAGTGAGATTTTTCCTTCTGCTTCTGCATGACCACCTGCACTTGTCTGTTGGCCGTCATGGGTCAAAACTTTCTCCATAATACAGGATGCATTGCAGGGCCAAAAACCATAATCGCATAACTGGTTCAACAAAGACAACAGTGAACACTACTCTTTCTAGACCACACTCCATCTAGTATTAGAAGAGAGTAAGTTTACTGATATGCATGGTATTCCTTCTGGAGAAAGAAATGTAATACACTGTAAAGTTATATGTGATTCAATGTAATATAAATAAGATTATGACAATAAATAAAAAGATAGTAGGTTTGTAGCGTAGTGTGCTGAGGCTACAAAGTACAAAATACTCAATACATACATACACTCAAGTAGTCTTCATTTTGCACAGTTCTAATATGCATGAATTTCAGTTACTATGATTTAATCAACTCCAATCTCTTAACAATAGGGTGCAAATTTCAATGCCTATGCTTTATTACCTGCATGAAGTATCAGCTTTGTTGCTAGTTCTTCCACACATGTTACAAAATTAGATGCACCTCATGATGAATGACCACTTACCTTGGTTCTTTCAAGGTCTGTCAGTGAATGATCACTGAGCGCCTGCTATTCTGTCCATGCACAGACAGCAATGCCTGTACAGTGTCCCTTCTTTGTCTCAGTGATAAACCCATGTGACATTTTATAAAACTGGGTTACCAGAACAGAGGATTGGCCAACAAAGAAACAAAAAATGAAAATGCTGGAAGTGAAATTTAAGTCAGACATAAATGGAGTTACAGAAGAAACAGCTGACAGTAAAAAGGTTGAGACTGTAGAAAAGAGAAGCTTCAAGGCATCCACGTAGCTAGTAAGTTCTTACTAAGATACAAACGTGATTCCTCACTTATAAGTAGCACCCGTAACTCTATTATTTATACCAGTGGAGGCAAGTCACTTTCTTTTCCTTAAGCTATTTAGTCTATTTTTTCCATAGGGGAGAGACAGAGACAGCAGTAGAGAGTTAAAGAGAGAGACAGCAACAGCGTCTTCATACACACTGACTCAGCTGGCCCTCATCATGGGCACGTGTGCATGTCCAGTACATACAGGGAGGCTTTGGGACATAAACCCAGGATCTTTCCGACGTGGGTCCTGTTTCATTACTGCTGCACCACAGCCTGATCCATGGCTGAAGGAAGCACTGGCACAGGCTCTGGCAGTTGTCTTGGAAAAGCCATTGGAATATGGCCCTTCTCCTCACTTCTGAAGTCAGCGCCATTACAATGATGACTCTAAAGCAGTTAAATGCATTACTAGCCATAGAAATCATGAGAAAGCTTTTCTTCTAACATTGTTTTGAAAGATCTATGAGCTCATATTCTCCTGGAATTGTATCTCCTCTTTCCTGCATTCTACCTATAATGCTTACAGTACAGAGGTCATGAATAGAACTCAAGTGACAAGTCTTTGGCTGTTAATTTTCCCCCCGGAGAGCAATGTAGTGGAGTAGAAATATGATACAATAAGATTACTTAGAATTCCCATTCTAAAGGGAGCACATGGACACAAAAAGCAAAAATACCTCTTGGTTATAAACAATAAACAGTTTTTGAGATTTTATTAATATGCTGTGTATATCAAATTCAGTGTGTATGTTGAAAATATATGAGGAGCTATTTCTTGCTGAAAATTTTTCTTTCATTATTTAAAAAAATTAATATTTTTGCATCCTCATTTTAAAAACAAAATGTGCTTAAAGAAAAAACTGTGGATAATATAAAAATTTCCAAAAGCATAGTGAGGAGGATAAATCAATTTTAGAGAAGATCCTGTCAGACTTTTTCACAGGGACATGTAGGTATGCTTAGTGAATATAGTCTCACATATTGCTTTGCTTTTTTATAGTTTGATTTTCCTATGGGCCCCTGTTCTGAACATCCACTGATATTTATAGTATACTGACCATCTGGATAAAAATTATAAGCTGGAATCAGCAAGTAGTTTGTAAGAAATTACCAAAAATTATGCCCTTCTCATGGAGAAAAATCACTGAGAACTCATCACCTTTATAAATATATATATATATAATTTTCAGTTTTGTTATTACTTAAAGGACAGGAACACCATGGTCATTATTAAAAGTCATATGGAAGGGCTTCAGAAAGCTCATGAAAAATGTGTATTATGAAAAAAACTATGCATAAATTTCAAAAATTTTTGTATGCAAATAAAGTCATAATTTAATTCCTTTTTTTCCACGAAAATTCCTAAGCACCCTCATACATGGAAGATTCTCTGGAGTTCAGTTGATTTCACGTTTAGCAGCAGGAAATTGTCTCCATTCACCTAGAACTTCTGTTTCTAAAACACAAGTATGTGTCTGAAAGTATCAAAGAAAGTACTAAAAGGATGTGAAATCTACTTAAAGGAAATCAGCCGACCAGTGGATGCTAATGTGACTACTAAATAAAATAGATAACATCAACTAAGTCACTCATTTTTGTTGTAGATGAAAATAGGCCATGTCTCTCACCAATTTGTAAGAATGATCAAAAAAAGGTAATATTAAATATAGTTAACATAAATGGTGGTTGGAATATAAAAGAAGCAAAAATATAATAGAATTCGTTGTTACTGATTTCTTTTTTAAAAATGTTTTAAATTTATTACTTTTTTTTTTTTTTTGCTAGAAGGTACATGTGCTCATTGGAGACAGAGAGAGGGAGAGAGAGAGAGAAGGAAAGTCGAAGGCACTCCCACTCCCATTCCCCATGGGCATAGTCACGTTGCAATCCCTTCTCCTCCACTACTCCCTCCTTTCAGGACTTAAGGAATGCACACACTCACATGTATCCATCATGTTTCTCAAGTCTCTGGGTCTAGGACGCAAAACCACAGTTAGTCACGTGGAATTCAACCTCCTTATCCACCACACCACAGGCTATCTGAATTGTTACTGATTTCAATAAGTAGGGGGAAATTAAAATATATGCACGTGTATGTTTTAGCTTAGCTCTCACTTATGTTCTTGTTCATAAAGAGAGAGAACAACTCCCTGATGTATCTTGGTCATGTTGTAATCTCTCCTCCTTCAATTTTCTGTCCCATTAGGTTCCTGGGTATGTGAACATCAACAGGACATGAAGCTGATAGAGTCAGGACTTGAAATGCAGCTGACTGTGTGGGATCTGGCTTCCTCTGTGCAATGCTCCTTTTTGTCAAATTTTAAATAAATACATTTTGGCTTTGAAGTTTTTTCTTTTTAGATATATGACTTAAGTAAACTGAGGATTGAACAAAGTACGGATAGGGATGATTGTTCCTCTCATATAAAAAAAAAAAAAAAACTCTCAGATAGTAGAACATCCACTACAAAGTATCTCCATTTGTCACGTCTCTACCAATGTTGCATTTCTTAAGTTGGCCTTAAGTCTTCCAGGAATTTTAGCTTGCCTGTAGGTCTCTGGGTACATTGGAGTGGTAATTTGTGTTATAGAAAGAGATTTATGACATTACATAATCTCTCTCCTACTATTCATTAATGGAAATTCAACTTTGTATTTGTGTATCCAACCAAATTTGTCTAATGTAATGGCTAAGTTATGCTGCAATAACAAATAAGTACATAATGGCTTAAAACAACAAAGTTCTCTCTCTCTCTCTTTCTCTCTGTCTATTGAGGATGGGATGGAGACTTTCCTGTATGTTGTCAGGGTTTCTCACTGCAGGGTTGAGGCAAATGGGATGGTCACTATTTGAAAACTGCTAGTAGTCATGGTAAAAGGAAAAGATAGAGTTCCAGGGAGTCTCACATCAACATTTAAATGCTTGGCCTAGAAGGAAAATGTTACTCCCCTTCATAGCTCATTGGCTGGAAATTATCGCATGGTGCTATTCAATACAGGAGGTTCAGTCCTACTATGTGTCCAAAACATGGAAAGACAGAAATATTAAACAAACACATTGTTGGAATTTTCATAAGCAAAATAAGACTATAAAATCACCTATGTTCTCTGAAAAAAAAAGACACCAAATTCAGAGATAACGACATGATTTTGTTGAGGAAAGAGTATTCTGTTTTTTTTTTGTTTGTTCATTTTTGTTTTTGTTTTTGTCTTTTCTTTTTCCCTGTCAATATATGTGCGATTTGTACTCCCCATTGGGACAGGATACACCACTTCTTTACTGAAATGCCAGGGTCTCAGCATAGGTCCCTACCACATTCTTAAACTAAAATCTGTGCCTTGCATCTTTGACATGGCTTTGCTTCTTTGCACAAGCAAATTCAAAGAAAAAAAAAAAAAACTTTCCTTATTGACTGTTATTACTGCCTCCATAGTCCTGCTCCACCACATAAAATCTCTTGCTCTCAGCACATTCCCAGACTTTAGTACCATTTCCTCTCCAGGAATAGCCCAGACCTTGGTGGGATCATTTCCCTGTCAGCCCCAACAATGACTTTTTCTTATTTTCCTTTTCTTAAGGGCTCACCTTGAGAGGAAGTGTCTCCTTCAATCTGTCTGAGGCTGACAGGTTAATAACTGGACTCTGACAAAAATGCTGGAAGAGACGTAAGTGCTGCCCCAAGCTGGAAATGCTTTTTTTTTTTTTTTTTTGCTACTAGTCTTTTCCCACCCCCACCTACCAGCTACCTCTAATCATCACATATGTGTGTGTAGTTTTAAAAATGTTTTTATACATTTGTGGCTTACATATACTTTGTTGGGGGGGCACACTTCAGAAAAGAAAGTTAATTTTTTTTTCTAGCAAATGTAAAACTATTCTTTTAGGGGCAGTTAATGACAGTTTCTCTTAAAGTATCTGTTATCCAGGATATGTCTATGTGTCACAGTCCTTTTCACCAGCTTAGCAGTGAAATATAAAGATGTTTTAGGCCCAGCAGGCCCAGGCACCATGGTGTGCTGCTAGATGCTGGTTTCTACAGGCTGGAACATGCAGAGGCCCCAGCTCAGCTACTGGTTCCACCCAAAGGCCAGGCTCAGTGATGCCGCCTGTAAATTCTAGCAACTCAGCAAGCCTGAGGCAAAAGGATCTCAAGCTTGAGGCTGGCCTGGGCAGTGGTACCCTGTCTAAAAGAGCTGGGCACGGTTGTGCATGCATGTAGTCACAGCTATTCAAGAGATCGAGTTAGGAGAATTGCAACAGAGCAAGGGGAAAAAAAAAAAAAACAGAAAATATTATCACTCCTATTTTTATAATTACTTTAAAAAGACAAGACATTCTGTACTCTTCTGAGGTAATTTATTTTCATTTATGTTGTTCTCCCCATGTAGATGATATCAAAGGTTAAAAAATAACAACAGGGCAGGCAGATGGAAAGGTGGTTAATGTGCTGGATACCACACATCCTACTCTACCAGTTCTAGTCCTGGACCCAGCAGCCTGAAAAACACACCAGGTGCATGTGTGTGTGTGTGTGTGCCTAAAATCTGGAGAGGAGTGGAGAGAAGATGAGACTGTGGCATGGCCATCCCCCCACCCCGCCCCCCAGGGAAGTGGATTTTCTCTTTCTCTGTCTCTCTCCAGTGACCACATGCACCCAATAACAAAATTTAAAAAAAAAACAACAAAAAAAACATTTGTACATTAAGATCTTTCATTTTGGAGATGTGAGGTAAAGAATATATGAAAAATCTGGGAAATCTTTCTGAAATGTGGCTGTTTTCTGACAAATATTACTAGAATATGAGCTCTAAGACAGAAACCATGTTTGTTCATTTCCTAATCTATGCCCAGTTCTTAGAAAGGTACCCAGGACATGATAAACAAAATATGTTTGATTAAATGAATATCAGAATCTACAAGTAGATAGTGATATGTAAATTATTATGAAAACCAATTTGTTCATTTTTTTTTTTTAGTAAGCATTATCATCAGGTGCGTTAGTATGGGAATTTCACAAAATCTTTGGAAAGCCATGGTGCTGATGGGAAGCAAATAGTTTGAGGATCATTGCTATTTCAAATTCTTATCTCCCAGTAACCACTATATTCCACCCCGGTATATCTTTAGCTGTGCCTTAACAAAATATCAAAACAAAACAATGTTTAAGTGTAAATCAAGTCTCCCCAAACTTCTGTAAATATTGTTTGTGAAATGATACTTTCCTAGTATCTCTGACCAGACATTCATTTAAAGAGCTCTTACACACAAGAGAAACATCATCACTACGGGGGGAATAAGTAGGTATTACTTTATCAGTGATCACAACAATATCTACTCCAGAAAGGAGGTTGGTTTCCATGTTTTTATAAAATAGCCATTCTGGAATCGTAGGTAAACCTCACACCTCCCTGCCTCATAAGAATCTTGAACATCTAAACAATAAGTAAGCCTGAGCTTTATGACCATGGTGTGTGTGGAATGGGGTCAGCCTGGCAGAACAAAATGAAACCGTAATTTTGCATCCATTACAGCTCAGGAATATAAGCAATGAAAGAGAAAGGGTATGCAGGAGAGTTAGAGATCTGCAGACGTTTCTGTAATCAACTCCCACAAAGAAAATGTCTCCCCTGCGACTCTTCCCATTAGCTGGCTGCACTGCTTCTCTCAGTAATGAAGGACCACCCACCATTCCCTAGAGGCAAAAGGGTGAGCTGAATGATCTTTCCTTCTCTATCCAGGCCGGTCTTGGTTTCTGAACAGGATGGGTCTGGTTACTCAAGAACAGATTTCGAGAGGCACGTCCCCACAGCAACTGAACGTTGTGCTATTTATTGAGAGCTGTTTGGAAGATTCCTTGTGGCTTTTGGACAGCATGTCTTCACATCTTAATTCTACCAGTTATGATTCAGGTGGCTTTAAGTGGATCCTCTTTAATATCTGGTTTCCACAGGTACATAGTGGATACAAGAGCAAAATCTAACATAAGGCTCACTATATATTAGATGATATGCAAAGTACTTGTTCTGGCACTTAAGAAATACTCAAAAAGTGGTGACTATTACCAATATTAGTATTACTGTTAGTGCCTCTAAGAAGGACAGCACACATAGCATTCTATCAAGGAACAAAGTAAATGATGACTTTTTATTTATTAATTTTTTTTTGAGAGGTGTTTGCTATAGGCCAGAAAGACAGAGAGAGACAGAGAGACAGAAAGCAAGAAATCACCCCCTAGGGAGGATGGCCATACTGCAATCCCTTCTCCTCCATTCTCCGCTCAGGATCTTGGGCATGCAAGCACGCACATGTGCCCGGCATGAGTTTAGGTCACCAGGTCTGGGACTTGAACTCCTGTCAACTACATGGGAGTCCAGAGACATAGCCAGCCATTATGACATCTGCTAGTCCCAATGATGGCTTCTTATAACACGAAACTTATGAAAAGACACATTCCTATGAGAAGAATCATATACTCATATGGTGTTTTTATCTGAAGCATAAAGTGTCAGATTAGTATTTTCTCTAGTTATTACTGAACTGAGTTTGAGACAGGCAGACATATTTGCTTTTACTTGAAATAAAGGAACTTACTTCTCCCTGGCCAATCCTATGGGTTGGGGAGTTTCTCTTTTTATTTTCCTGACTATCTGTGAATTTCTCAAACTGCTGCCAGAGTGCTATTTCTGAATTGCACACCTGACTTTATACTTCTCTTCATAAAAGAATAATCTCTTAGCATTTGTACATATCATGAAGGTCAAAGGACTAGAGATATAACCTATCAAATAATTACTATTAATGGAAACATAGGAGTCTCCTTACCAGAAGGATCAGTTTAGTTTGGATACATTAAAGTGAAGATGCTAGTGGCTCATTCAGTTGATATTTACCGGACAGTAGGAAATAGAGGCTGGACATAAGAGTAATGCCAGATTTAGACATAATAGCTCTGGGAGTCCTTCCTAGAGATGTGAGAGTTGAAGTTCTGGGCACATTTGAGATTAACGAGAGAGAGGTATACCATAAAGAGAAGATAAGAAGCCATTCTCCTTGAAGAATTTCTACATTCAGAGCAGGACTTCTGTCTTGGTAATATTTGCATTTGGGATTGGATGATTCTTTCTGGTAGAGAGTTATCCTGTACATTGCAGGATGTTGAGCAGCTCTTAGCCTCTACCCACTAGATGCCAGTAGCAACTGAACTTTCCCCCACACCATCATTCACATGTGTTAACTAAAAATATCTCTAGACATTACCTAAATGTTCTCTTGGGGTGGGGGGGTGGAAAATTGCCCTGGTTGAAAACACTGGTTTAGAGATCAGAAGTAGAAGGAATTAAGAAATGAAACAACAAATGTCAATAGGAATTAAGAACAGGAAACAGTGGTATCAGAAAGTTCACAAAAGCACTCAAGAGGAGAATGTGCAAGACGTGACCTTGGAATAGTGGCCCCCAAACCAGCAGCATGAGCATCACCCGGGCACCTGTCAGAAGCGCAAATTCTCTGTCCTCTCCCCAGACCTACTGATTTCGGAAGTCCAGGTCTGGCGCTCAGAGGTCAACTTTAACAAGCCCTCCAGTGATGCCTACACACAATAAAATTTGAGCACCATTAATTAAGAATATTGAATGTTGCCTGGAAGTCAAAGAAGAACTTAGCAAAGTTCACTATGTGTCATTGGGAGGCTGAATTACAGAATTTGGAGGGACCACTTTTAGTGATATTGGGGGAAAAAAAGTCAAATTGGGATATATTCCAGAAAGTGGGCAGTGAGGAGGTGGAAGCAGAGACTGAAGACTACTTTACTAAGAACTTAGTCATGATGCGAAGAGAGAAAATATAGTGATCTAAAACTTTTGCATTGTCAAGAGGAAGTCTGATTTGCTTTAGGATAAAGGAGACAATTTCATGGTCTGTGGAAAGAAATCAATGGAGAGAGAGCAAGAGACTGAAGCTCCCAAGTCTAGAGGGGATAGCTGATGAAGAGTTGTAGTTGCACAGGGCAATGGGCTGCTCTGTTCTACCTACTCTTTGCTCTCGTGGCTGAGACATTGAAAAGGTCCAAAGTACAATGAGGCCCTAAGTTAGACTGCCTTCCCATAGTAATTATGGACTTACTCAATACAAACAGTACATTCTTTTTTGAGTGTAGAGCTTCCTCCAGGTCAGTAAGGGCGTGACTTGGTCTACTGCAATGATTCTCAATCAGGCATGAGTTTTTCCATCCAGGGAACAATAAGTAATGTCTGGAGACTGTTTTTTTCCTCCCACATGTGGAAGGGAGTGCTACTGGCTTCTTGTGGGCACAGGTCAGGGATGTTGCTAAGCAAATCCCATACTATCCTGAAAAGTCCCTTGTAGCAAAAAAGATGATTTGACACAGAAATGTCAGTAGTGCTGAGGTTGAGAAAGCCTGGTTCACTGAGAGCCAGTCACCTGTTACTCTGCTGTGGTGTACAGACTATGTACAGTGCCTAGGCTTTCCATTTGGGAAAGTTCTAACTCTTGCCTAATTTTCTTCATTATTTTGACCACAAAGGGGTACCCTCCCAGTTTAGCTATAAATCCCGGGATAGTTCAGTTCAAAAAAAATTTACTCTTGGGACCAGCAGTTAGTGTAATGGCTATGTTGCGGGACTCCCATGTAGTCTACTGCAGTTCAAATCCCAGATCTGGTGGCTTAAAACTCATGGCAGGCGCGTGTGCATGCGTGCGTGCCCAAGGTACTGGGAAGAGAATGGAGGAGAAGGGATTGCGGTGTGGCCATCCCCCTCCCAGGGGGTGATTTCTCTCTTTCTGTCTCTCTGTCTCTGTCTGAGTGCACGCACCCTATGGCAAAAACCTCTCCAAAAAAAAAAAAAGACTTACTCTTCACTCTGTCACTTTTTATTTTGGCCCATATGCTAACAGATGTGCATGCTATGGGCAACTGTTCAGATTTTACCAATTTTTGACCAATAGCATATTTTTATTCTGAAAGTAAACTTTACAGAGTCCAGAGATGAGTCTGGCTATTGTCAAAGTACTGCATTTTACATTGTTTAAACTCTAAAAAGTCAGACGTATGCTGACAACACTTCTGAAAATGCTCATTTCTCTTTTCTATATACACATAGTCTGCTGAATCAGTCAACAAAGATGCCAGTCTTTACATTAATACTGCATCCTAGTTTATGCAGACTTTCAAGAAACCAGACACATAACAGAGAACTGTGCCAAAAATTACAGAAGGAAGAAACAGACAAGGGTGTATTTGTTTGAAAGATCCATTGTCCACAGCATTGTTGCCAGCCAGGCTTCAAGGCTGATGTGCAACTGAATAGAAAATGCATCCTTCTTTCCTTTTCTTACCAGTCCACTCCTACATGCTAGCACAGTCATAACTGCAAGGTGACAAGAAAGATAAAATAAAAAGAAGAAGGGGGGAGGGTGGGAATAAAATAGAGCTCAAGAATGAAGGACTTGCTCTGCAAAGGGTTACTTTTTGAATGTCTTTCCTTGGAACATCTAAGATTAATGATTCTGCGTAGGAAGAAAGAATCTGTTGATATTTTAGTCATTTTTATGTACTCAGCATGTTTTTTTTAAAATAAAATGATAAAATACCATAATTAAATGATTACTCAGAAGTGGACTATATTAGGTTTTGTGGGTATTGCTTAAAATGGACTGCAACTTCTTTAGACTTCTGGTTCTGAAAGTTTTGGGCAGAAAACTTAGTCATGCACACAGTAGATTTCATTTTCATTATGAGGAACAGGTTGCTGAGAATACTGAGGATAAGATTAGCTTATATTTGTTCCCTTCACAAAACGATTCTGAGGGCTACACAATCTTTTTCTCTCCAAAGCTTTTCTATCCCCCCAGTCTTCTTTTGAGACTCTTGATGACACAGAAAGGACACAGTTAAGTTCTGATATTGTAACACTTGTTAATAAGTTTGAAGCAGGGAAGGTATGTCTAGAATTCAATTATATGTAGTTGGCATTAGCAGGTACCAGAGTAGACAAAAGTGGCAGAAGTGAAAGGCAAAGAAAAAAATAAAATGGAGTTTCATGGTGGACAGTGAGTATCTGGGATATTAACTTGAGATTTATGAGGGTTTCCAGAAAGACTGGGTAAATGGTCAGTATGGGCCAGTTACCAGACTAAGTCAAATTCTACTTAGCTTTCTATAGGCACATTTTCTGTATGCACATCAATTATTTTGTGCTATTTACCCATAGTTTGTCCTCTTGCACTGTTACAGACATAATGGCTCTCATCTTTTCAAATCCTTATTCCCTTCTCCTTCTTAATCTCCTACACAGATTTTTTTTAAAAGATATTTTTTGATTGGCAGAAGAGTTGTAAAAACAGTACATAGTTTTGAGATACCTTTCATTCATCTTCCTCTTAAGGTAACATCTTACATAACCATAGAACAATGATCCAAACCAGGAAAGTGACCTTAATGCAATGCTATTAAGTAAACTACAGTCCATACTGCTTGTCATTAGAACAACAAATGCCCAATTCATTCATTTATTTCATGTGTGATCACCAGAGAGAGACAAAGAGAGAGAGAGAGAAAGGGAAAGTGAGAAAGCAAGTTACCAGGTCTGGGACTCGACCCACAGTCAACCATGTAGAAGCCCAGTGCCGTAACCACCATGCCATCTGTTGGCCCCAGGTAAGGAAATTCTTTTTTTTTTTTTTTAAAGAATTTTATTATTGATTTATTTAAATTTGACCAGAGAGGGACAGAGAGAGAGAGAGAAAGAGAGAGAGAGAGAGAAAGTGAGAAAGCCAGCTGCCAGGACCAGGATTCAAAATGTGCTCTGCCATGTGAGAGTCCAGTGCCCTTAACCGCCACGCCACCTGCTGGTCCAAGAAAAGTAATTCTTAATGACTCAGGTAGGGTGGGAAGCTGCAAATACCAACAAGCCTGAGAAAAATCTAAATATTCACTTCTTTCTTATATGACATTAAAAGGTTGGGTCCAACCATATTGTGACCCTGAGTTCACCCTTATCAGGTTTCTCAACTTTTGGGCCTCTGTAGAAGTCTTTTCCTTTGTTCCCCTAGACCTCTAAAATAAATTATTTCCAAACCTTTGCTTAGAGAATGTAAGTAAAAAGAAACAAGCCAGAAGAGAGAGAGAGACTTAACTAGTTCTTGTAAGTCTGGTTAATGAATCATCATCTCTGGAAAAATTGATGAGCTTAATTTTCTGAAACTATAGCCATCGTTTTAAACCCAAATTCAGTTTAAATCTGCCAATAGACAGATATCTCAGGGGTCTGAGACAACGCCACCGAGGACGCACTCTGTTAATACACAACATAAAGATACCAGAAAATGATCAAGCAGGAAAAATCAGTTAAAATCAATGTAACATTCATCGAGTATCTATTCTGTATAGGAATAATGTTTCTGGGTATTGAAATAACATGCTCTGCTGGAAGAGAAATGACCATGTCATCCATCCTAGACAGTAGCTTATTTCTGAAAGCGATTATAAGGGAAATGGGGTGCTTCGATCATGTCAATCTTAAAACTTAGTGATTTAATTTGAGTTTTCATTTCCCCTAATAATGGTTTCTTCATATGTCTCCTCTCCAA
This sequence comes from Tupaia belangeri chinensis, assembly GCF_000334495.1. Lineage (NCBI taxonomy): Eukaryota > Metazoa > Chordata > Mammalia > Scandentia > Tupaiidae > Tupaia > Tupaia belangeri. Next base: position 4,006,204 of record NW_006160041.1, on the reverse strand, counting down.
CTTTTCTCCCAGTTCTCACACAACAGGTAAAAAATTAATCTTCCCATTTCTTCCCCCTCTACCTTTCATCACAAACTTTCTCTCCTTTCTCAAAGTACAAAAATAAAGGTGTTTTTTCTTTATTTTTTTAACCATAAGTGATTTTGAAGTATGCATGTATTATTAAGCTGTATTAAGCTAGAAGCAGAGAATTGATTCATTTTAGAGGAAATTTTTATTCCATTTGGTGCCACTTCAAAAAACACGTTGTATTTGTAGTGTGATTATCATGGATGCGGATACTTTAAGACTGCCGTTTAGTAGTTTTTATTTCAGGTTTCAAGTTTCAGACAAGCCTCCTTAATGTTTAGAGTTATAAGAGAAACTATGCCCTTCATAGCTATTATATAACCTTTCAGTCTGATGCCCTACATATCTGGCTAATGTATGGCTCTCTGTTGAGGGCTTTACTACAATATATCTGTCAGGTAGCAAAGTCCAAGACTAGAATGATTTTTGTGTGTGTGTGTGTGCTAAAGCCCAGGATGATGAATATATTCTTGAAGTTCTCAAAATGTTTACCAATGATGAATGCTTAACAGACTATTTTTATCCTAAGCAAAAGAGAACTGGTCTGTCTGCAATTTCACATGTATTCACGCAAAGTACTATATTTAAAAACGGTCTTGTAGAAAAAATTATTCAAGTTTCCTAAGATCAACCTTGAAAATATAGTACTACCTTAACTGTTCCCTAATTCAAAGGTACCTACTTTTTAAAGTGCATAAAGACATCCCATCTACACACATGCCGTACACCTGTGTACGCATACTCTCGCCACTCACAGTATCCACTATCCCTTCCATATTCACAAATTCAACCACCCCACAGATGATTTCCAGAAAGCCTCCAACACTATGAAAATTATTCTATCATTTTGTTTGCAATACAGAAAGAAAATGTCACCCATACTTCATCAATTTCTCTGGCACTTCCATATTGGTTCTGACTGAAATAAAACATATACTTGGCTCCAGGTGAGACTTAATCGTTTTTTGAGCTGGATTAGGCAGTCCAAGCCAAGTAAAATATAAATACTAGTCTGATAAAAGATATTTTTGTTTCTATCCCAGTCTTTTCCATCTCAGAATATTGCCATTATCCACTCACTCTGTCAAGTCAAAAAGAAAATAGACATCCTCAGTTTTTCCCTTTTCATTTATCTCCCCTACCTTCCTGTCTATGAATAATTGGCTAGTCTTAGCAATGCCCCCAAAATTTAACCAACATATCCATTCCTCTCCAACTTCTTAATTAAAAGCCTCCTTTGGAATGTTCCTTCTTTCTATCACCTTGCCCTACAATTTATTTTTCATAAAGCAACTAGCTTTCAACTGTAAATCAGATTACGTCATTTCCCCAATAAAGTCCATTGATATTTCTCATTGCTTTTAGAGTGATATCTTAATTGCTTATCATGGTTTTCAGTATTCTGCTGTCTGGTTAGCTGCCTCACCGATTTCGTGGCTATCCCTCTTACCCTTTGCCAAGTATTCATTCCCTTCTAAGCCTGTGCATGTATCACATGGCTGGTCACTTCCCAGCCCTCATGTCTCAACTTCAATGTCCTTTATAAAGATTCTTAATGAACTTACAAAGTTTTATAAAAACTTTATAAAGATTCTTCCTCTAAGCCAGTTACCACCTATCATATCATCCTGTTGATCTGCAGCACTGTAGTGCTAACGGCAGTCTATTATTATTTGCCTATCTGTGTACTTACATACGTTAGGCTCCACCATGAGAATGTAAGTTCCTTGATGTTAGACTCCACCATGAGAATGTAAGTTCCTTGATGTCAATCAAGAAAGTGGTTCGATTATTCATTTCAGTGTCCCCAATGTCTAGTGCAATGCCTGTCCCATGATAAAACTCAATAAACTGTAGGTAAATGAAAAAAATAAATATGAGTTGAAAGGATGAATGAACAGGAATCACCCTCACACTAGCTTTAGTCAATGGATGCTTTCTCCAAGACTCTCAGTACCCTCATCACTTCAATAGGAGAATTATGCTAAATGACTCATGGAGTCTTTTAGGTGAGGAAGCCTGTTAAGTATAGCAGAATAATACAAACTAGTACTAGCACAGTCAGTCAGGAAATACACAGCCTCATCATTCTCCTTTTCATTAATTAGTTAGTATACATATTCTTTACTCCCTATTTGCATAGGAAAGTAGTCCAAGTGACTCTCCTTATGTTTCTTTCTATTGATCTATCTATACTATTTTGGTCTCTCTCTAGTTCCCTACTCATGTGTAGTTTTCATCACAGTTAGATAATTAAGTCTTAGATATCATGACCTAGTTTTACTTAGGTAATGTAAAAATATACTATGTTAACTGTTAGTTAACATTTACTCCTCTACACCTTCACTTAAAACCCTGGTTATTGTGCATAAAGAGATTGTAATTAGGAGACTTGTATGAGCCATCCAATTGTCCTTATTAAAAGAATGTTCTGCAAGGTGAATTACTAAATATTTGAAATTATACTATTTCCAAATTTAATGATAACTCTATAAAGAGATTAAATATTTCTTAATTTGTTATTTTAATTATAGGATATGTTCACAGGAAGACAAGATAAAAGAATCACATGACAGGATCAAATGGAAATGTACTTTGTTCAACTATACTGTTATTTTTATTTTATATTCTGCCTCATGTTTTGATTTTGTTGTCCTTATTCTCTTATGTACACAACTTTTTTTTCTTTCTTAGAAATACAGCTTCATGACTAGCATCTTCCTATGAGAATCAAAGTAGTAAAAACACATTTGAAGAATCTGGGCTTTAGTATAAGCAGTTCTGGCTTATTCTGTTTTATCCCATTGAAAGCAAGAAATCTTACCAACACAATACATTATAATCTCAAACTAGGTTCCAATTTTTTGAGCTGGGTTTCAACACAAGTTGTCTCTCCTCATCCCTCTACCTACACTACTCTAGGGCTATTTTCTTGGAAAACAATACACGGGGACATCATGTCCTTCTCAGGTGTCCATCTAGAACGGAGAGGCCTGAAATATACCAACCTTGAGGACACAGGAAAGGGAAAGAAAGGAGGGTAGATGTAAGAAAAGGCAGAGATTGATTCAAAATGGTTAAAACTATAGACTGAACAATCTTTCTCCAGATAATTACTCAGTATCTATTACGTGCTAGTTATTGGCTACTTAGAAGTAGTCAAGGCAGACTAACCCCATTTCTTCAGGAGCCTTAACAATTCAGTAGGTTGGAAAGAGAAAAGGCAGGAAAGGAAGTAGCAATAGTAGCAGAGGTGATTTTGTTGTTGTGGAAGTGGTTGTAGTAATAACAAGAGAAAAAAGAAAAGCTAGAGGGAAGAAAAGAGCACACGCCACACCATGAGAAGTTGAGAACTCATTTCAAGTGCTTGCACTTGCTGTTGTGAACCTGGCCCTTGTCTTTGTATTCTCTCTCTTGTGCCAGTTACCACTGAGAACCTTTGCTGTTTCTCTGATAGAGCCCCTTCCATTCACTCCTCTTTTAATGATCACTTTCTCTCAATACTTGAGAGAAAGACTCTTATTTGCCCAGCACTGACTGAGACTGGATGAGAATTTGGAAGTAGAAGGAAACATGAAGAAATACTTGGGAAAGAGGGTGGATTCTAAAGAAGCTGAGTTTTAAACAGCAGTATCAATAGAGTGCAACTCATAGGAGCCAGGAGAGTAGAACAAATGATCGCTTCCACTCCAACAGAAAAACATACTAATGTGCTTCCAGATACATGTTGTTTTAATGCACTTTCCTGAGCACGGATACCATGTATAAGATAAGGGGAAAAAATGACAAGAAGTCATTTGAAATGCAATGCTTGCTTTTGACCTAGGGAGGGTGCCACTGCACCCCTGAAATGGTATGCTTGCTTAGAAAGCTTTCCTTAAGATATTTCTATTGAACAGTAAATGACTCATTGTGACTAAACAAGAGGCAGAAGTTTTATAGAGATATTACTTGTGTTTAAGACATGAAAATGGTGTTCATAAATGAAAGTGATGCTAGGGATCTGACTGTGCAACGTTGTTTCTGATGGCAGTATATTTGCCACAGTCTTGTCACTTTTTTCATAAAGTTAACCTTATAGTTAAAAGCATATAAGGACCAGCAGATGACACAATGATTGACCATGGTTTGAGTCATGGATCTGGTGGCATAAAACTCATGCCAGTTATGTATGCATGTGTGCGCAAAATCCTGAGAGGAGAAGGGATTGTGGTGTGGCCATCCCCACAGAGGGTCATTTCTTGCTTTCTGTCTCTCTGTCTTTCTCTGTCTCTCTGAAAAAAAAAAAATCTATTGCAAAAAAAATCTCTAAAAATGAAAGAAAGGAAAAAAAAGCAAATGGTTAAAAGTGGTTTTCTGGGATAAAACATTCTCATGATTGTGATCACAGGTAAAACACTGTAACTTAAAAATGAAATAGACTACTATTTTAGTTTCAATGTATTTTGGTCAAATGAGCAATACAATCTAGGCACGAAATAGGAAAAATTTTGAAATATTCCATACAAAAAATCAAGTAAGTCCTGAAAAAGTAAACTCTTAATGAATGAATCTCTCAGTTCACTAAAAGTTAGTTTTGAGATACTGAATGGAACAATTGCTAAAAGCTTATCCAAGAAAGAGTAAAACCCTATGATAAGATTAAAGTTTTTATAAAACCCAGAAAAATAGTGATAACTAGAGGGAAAGTGAATTTTCTTTAAGTGATAATAGAAAAGCGATGATAAATGAAATGTTCTGAACTCTACGCCAGCAGGTAAAAGGGAGAAATAGCCATCTAATGAGAGGTCTTAATGAGAAGTCAATTATTCCAACATTGTTTTTGACTAATGAGATAGTTCAACACTAATAGAAAGGGTTGCCTAGTTTTGCTCTTATATTTTTTCTACACAGCCTATCCCAGGGCACAAATGGAAAACTCCATCTTCTTTTTAAAGGTCAAGAAGTTTAAAAGAGGGACTTTGAAATTCATCAAAGCAGTAATTCTTATTAGAGAAAAGAACAAGTGGGTTGGATGTCCATTGTGAAATGGGAAGGTTATTCCTGTGTTCCATCAATATTCTTCCCTACGTGTTTACTCTGTGCATCTTACGACCACCACTCAAAGCCTCATTCATTCATTCATTTATTCCTTCAACCAACCATCCATTCATTCAGGTATGCTTAAAGTCTACAAATTGCATCTTCTGCTCATGCCAACAAATGTGCTAGAGGCTAGGAAATATATAGATAACTTCTGCTGACATGAAGCTTCTATTTTAATAGAGGAGAAACTAATTAAAGCACAACTTACTCAACACTATTCAATCAGTGCTCTGGCACAGAAAGAACAGAGAAACCTATTGTACTGTGAAGATATGGAAGATATCCCTCATAAAAAAAGGTTACAGGTGAGCATTTATGGAATGAGTCAGAACTCACTAGGTGAAAACAAGTGTGCACATGCATACATGCCATGGAGACAGGTATATGGGCACATAGTGTGTACAGATGAATCTATCTGGGTAGACTCACATATGCACACACATGTATACATTGCTTGTGTACACATGCATGTGTGCATATTGGCACATGTGTCATGCTGTGCACATATATATATGTATATTTGTATTAGGTCACTGGGAAAGTCATGGTGCATCTTTCTATGTCTTCCTATGCAAAAATGCATCATGGCTTTCCCAATAACTTAATATATAGGTTGGATGTATGGGGGTGTGTCCTGGGCTGAGGTGGAAAGGAGCCTCACATACATGTCTGAGAACTGAAATACAAAGCCTGAGCCTGAGAGCATATACCTGAGAATGAGGCTTGAAGCACAGACAGAGCCAGGTCTAACTGTGTCCAAAGTCATCTTAAGGACATAGGACTTTTCTTCCTAAGAAAACTGAATGTAATTACTATGGGGACTTAGGCAGTAGAAGGCCATGAATGAGATTTGTGTTCCAAGAAAGGTCACTAGCTGCATCACCATGTTGATAAATCACGCATGGCTCTCTGGCCTTGACCTCTCTCTTGAACTCCAGACCAACATTTACAATTATCTGTGGACATTTTCTACCAGGCACTTAAAACTCAATGCCATTAAAAACAAACTCACCATCTTCTCTCAGAATACGTTGTCCCTGTCTCTAGTTCTCCTTGGGGAATGACACCATCCTCAACTCATTATTCAAATCTGGAATCATAGCCCAGTCTTCTTTTTCATTCGCTTCAACCATAACTCAACAAACTAATCATCAAACTGGGGAAAATGTGTCGCCCCCTTCCTTTCCATTAAGATTTCTCTTTTTTTGGGCCAGTCAGTGGTATGAGTCTTAAGGTGGCTAGAAACCACATGGCCAACTATGGTTCAAGTACTGGACCCAGTGTCTTAAAAGTCATACTGTGTGTGTGTGCATGGCCAAAAATCTGGAGAGGGGAATAAGGGAGAAGGAATTGCAGCATGACCATCCCTCCAGGGGATGGTTTCTCACTTTCCTTCTCTCTGGAGAATGTACATACCCTATGGGAAAAAATGTGGGGACAAAAAAGATTTCTTTCTTTCAGTCCCATATCAGCTCCTTTTCGTACTGCCATAGACACTCTAATTCTAGTTTCTGAAGTCTAACAAACTGCCTTTATGGGCTACACCATTGCCATTCTTTCTCAAGAGATCTGAAGCATTCCTTATTTCCCTTTGCAGCCCAGTGTAGGGTGATGAATAAGATCTTAGAATATGGACCAGGTTTAAAATCTGGCCTGAATCACCTGCCATCTAAATTTATTGAACAAGTTATTTCTATCTTACTTTCAGGTTCATTCACTATATGATGCTGGTAGTTACCTCTCAGATCTGATGACACAATGTATTAAAACAACTACTAGCACTGGCCCATAGTAGGCATTCCCAAATTTTTTAGAATCTCACCTTAATTTTCCTTTTCCACATCTGCTATTTTTTATGCAAGGTATAATAAAATCACATTAACTTATCCCCGTTTATATTACAATTTATCATAATTCTCACAGGTTCTATAATGTCCTTTCCTAATCTCCCTGAAAAAAATCTTACTCTTGTAGCAGTTCATATGACCTGTAAGTAAAGACTTTTATGAGTGTTACCATTCCTTTTTCTTATAAAAATTACTCACACCTTCTGTGAGCGCTTGTAACACTTCATAAATATTGCTATATAACTATTTTTTCTAAGAATTATTTTTTATTTAACTTTATTTATTTATTTAAATTTGACAGATCGGGACAGAGTAAGAGAGAGAGAAAGAGAAAGTGAGAAAGCAAGCCACTAAGGTCTATGTCTCAAACCACGCTTGGCTATATGGGAGTCCAGCACCCTTAACCACCATGCCACCTGCTGACCCCATGTCTATATAATGGTTTATGTCCCTCTGAATTGTTGGCTTATTAAACACTAAACTATCTTTCTTCATTTTCTTACACAAAGGAGGTACTCAGTAAGCATTTTCTAAATATAATTGACAAGTCTAAGTCCTAAAAAAGAGGAGACTAGAGTGAAAAAAAGCCTGGGGGCCAGGACATTTGACTTTAGGAACTGCTAACATCACTCAGCCCTTGAAAATGTAAGTGGAAGAGAGTGCGATATCAAAGAAAAAAATTGTACTGTGATTTCCTTTATCCTCTCCCATCCCCAGAAATGGCCAACATTGTATTTCCAAATGCTCCACAGAGAGAGATTATTCTAAATGATCTTTTTTTTTAGGAATTACAGCAGAAAGGAGTTTGGGTGAAACAGATATAAAGATTTGCACAAGGAGAGGAAAGAAAAAGACTATTATTTTCCTAGGGCTATCTTAACAAACTGTGTGGCGGTGACTTAAAACAACAGAAATTTATTTTTTTCACAATTCTGGAGACAAGAAGTTCTAAATCAAGGCATGTTGAAGGCCAAACTCTCTCTAGAAGTTCCAGGGCAGATTCTGCCCCATACTTTTCTTTTAGCTTCTGGAGTTGCCAACAATCCTTGGTCAGTCTAGTTTTGTAGGTGCAACACTCTAATCTCTGCCTCCAACCCCACATCATATTTTCCTGTGAGTGTCTGTATCTTCTCATACCATCCTCTTTTCTGGGCAAGTCTGTCTCTGTATCTGTTTTTATAAAACCACCAGTCATATCAGATTAAGGGCCTACTAATACTTCTTATTTCTTTTTTTTAAAAAATTTTTAGAGGTTTTTGACTTAGGGTACATAAACTTGCTAGAGTGACAGAGAGAGAGAAAGAGAGAGGGAAAATAAATGATTACTGTGCTGGGGGGGATGGCCATGACAATCCCTTCCCCTCCATTTCCCTCCTGGGATCTTAGACATGCATGCACATATACCCAGCATGATTTTCAAGCTACCAGGTCTGGGACTTGAACTGTGTTCAGCCATGTGGGAGTCCAGTGATGTAACTACTATGTCATCTGCTGGTCCCAATACTCCCCATCTTATGTATGAGCTCAACTTATACTTTAATCACATATGCAAAGACCTTATTGCCAAATAAAGTCACTCACAAGTACTAGGGGTTAGAATTTAAACATACCATCTTTGGGGAATTCAATTCAACTCACAGCGTGGCAGAGACCAGTGCTCAGCTTTTATGAAGCACCTGGGACAGAGGAGATATTTGCTGAAGCTGACTGGTGTAAGTTGATGTGCTACTGACCACATGTCACTGGACACACTTGGCAGTACTTGAGACAGAGGGCACAGGCACAGCTAAAAGTGCCCAGAGCTGGAGCCACAGCGAAGACGACTACACCATGAACAAAGAGCCATTGTCTTCCTCAACCTTTTCTAGTATCACTAGCTGGAAATCATATATGACTGTACTGTAAGAAAAGCAAATCTCAGGCCAGCAGGTGGTATGGAGGTTAGTGCAGCTTAATCCCTCATGCCCCATTGTATAGCTAAGCCTCCCAGACTTGGAGGCTTAAAAAACACACTGAGTGCCTGTGTGCCTTCCCAAGATCCCAAAAGGAGACTGGAGGAGAAGGATTTCAGCATGGCCAGCTTCCCTGGGGGTGCTTTCTAACTTTCTCTCTCTACTGTCTCTGGTGAGCACACATACCCTATAGCAAAAATTGGAAACAAACAAAAAACAAACAAATCTTTGGTGCTCCAGATGGTAGAAAACGCCAGAATAATTTAAAATTGGATTGAAGAAATAGAGAAGTAGCAATTCTTATATATAAATGGTGTGACAGGTTCAGACTGACTTCACAATTACACAGTGAGACACTCATAATAAGGAATGAGACTATAGGATACCTCTACCCCAGAATCTTCTCCTCCTTTTTTCACATGGTACTTGCTGAGTTGATGACTGCATATTAAGACTAAGGCATAGGAAAGAGCCAGTTCTTCTAGCATATCGATTTTAGAGAGTTTAATCTGTTTTTATTTTTTTTCACCTGAGTGTTAAGTTTTTCTGTACCCACTGTCTCATCTGCCCCTTAGAAAACAAATATAAAGATCGGAGAATCATCAATTATGGACTGCTGGAGATGTTTTAGCAGTGCAGCCTCTGTTTCGACTTTCTTCTCAAATCATAAGATCCATTTATTTCTCTGTGGTTTAAACCAAACATCAGGTTCCCTGAGAGCAACAACCAACCTACAGGTTATGAGCCCAGGAATACCAGAAACATAGCATGATTTAATATAGCAACCTTAGACTGTGCCCAGGGGTGAAGGGTCTCATGTCCTTGTTTGAGGTGTTGAGCTCTGTGGCAGGGCATTTCATGCCTTGTTTGCCATCTAAATGACAATACTGTCACCAAGTCTGAAGCGGGGAGACCTATTCTTCCTGGTAGTCTAGACTGAATACAACCCACAGATTAGCAGCTCAGAGGACCAGAACTAGCCCCTTTACAAAGCAATAGACATTTACTCAGAAATAAGAGTCTTCTGTTAAACTCTTGGTAGAAAGCTGATCTTTATTAACAACTTGTTTCTAAGATCGAAGATCTAGGCACATAAACTAGAAATCAAAGCAACATCTTAGAAGCAATCACTTTGATAGATTATTTGTAAAGGGCTGATTGGACCAATAAGAAAAAGCAAAAACCTGGGTCCTATTTTTGGTAGACTGAAAGATTATGAAGCCCGGGAAGTACAAGCTCTTTGGTATTCATAAAAGTTTAACATCAGTATTTCCTTGAAATTGAGTAGGAGAAAGAAGTGATTTGGAGCTATCGAAGTAACTCCACTGACTGTCTCAATATCAACGTTCAATTTTGAAAATACCTACCCTAGAAGTGAATGTGTTTAGGTTTTCTATGCCTCTTATCTGTCCAGATACTTACGGACTGTTGGCTGCAGTCACTGAAACAGTCAGTGGTCTGTTTCAATGAAAAGGTTCGCCTTTATTATGATTGACAGATGAGAACATTCTGGGAACACAGGAACAAAATGCAAAATTAAACTACATGTTGGAAAGAAAGCGACCTGGAATATACCCTTTGAGGACAAAACCAATAATTTTTCTCCTTCCCTTACTATGACCATTCATATGTTTCATTCATGAACTTCAATGCATTTTTGCCTATGGTAAATTATTCTTCTGTTTTGGATATTTTCTTACTAAAAGCTGTTTTTCAGCCTTCCATCCAAGCCGAAACCAAAAAGATCCTTTCTACCCAAATCTCACTGATAGCTAAGCCTTAGCAAGTAAGACTTGAGGAAAACAAAGTAAGACTTAGCACAGTCATTGGGTAACATGCAAGATAAATATGAATAGTTTTTACAGTGAACAGAAACAAGTATGCAATGCTTTGATTTTATATACAAAGATAATATTTTTTTCAGATTCACTCTAGAAGAGCTGTAAGGCTCCAAGGTTTAAAAAAATTAGTATACTTTTTACAGTAGTCTTATTTTCTCATATCTCATAAGACAGGACTTAAACAAAATAAAGAATGTTTTCATATAAATTTGAAATTTTCTATGATCCTAAATAAACATGGCATTTTCTCTACGGAAACTAAAAAGAATTAACTTTAGCTTCTCCATAGCATTTCGAAATTAGACTCTTTTATATAAACCTGACTTTACCATATACTTCAGTTTGCCTAGGACAACCTATACCTGTCGATTTGGTAGATCGCAGCATTCCCTTTGATTCTCAAAAGTGTTTTGATGGAAATTATATGGTCACCTTACTTGTTGGGGATATTTTTTAAGCAGCTCACTGTGTAAAATTTCCCTCAGGATGACACTACTTTTCTTCATGCTTCTGTGAGAGAACTGGGAGTGAGGATGGAATCTAACAAAGAAATAACTTAGATACTAGAAAAATAATTCAGAGAAAATAGCAAACTCTGCTTAGATACTTACAAATGATATACAAAATACCTAGAAACTCACTTGTGATTCTTCACATCTATCTACTTGACATCTATTCTTTCCTTGTTAACTAACAGAATTGAATTTTGCTTAAGAATTAGATATACTGGACAAGTTTTGTGTTCAGGAAGATGGATCAGCCCCAGGACATGCAGAGTTAGGGTATACTAATCATGGGAATCCCATTTTCCTTCACCATCAATTGATTTTGGAGTAACTATGTGTGAATTTTGACCAATGAGACATAAGGGGAACTCTCTGGGTTTGAGGTGGGGTGGTTTGGGAGACTTCTGGAAAACTTTTTCATGCCAATTAAAAAGAGACGTACATGAGAAAAATCTGCTGTTCCCTTGGCCTTTGATGTCTCACAGTAAAGACAGATGGGGCTGCAACAGTCACCTTGTCTTACATGATGTCAGGAATTCCAGGTACTTGCCCTGTTGTGCCTCCTATTCTAGATACCAGAATGTGGCACCCAGAAATCTCAATGGAGAGCATTGCTCTGAGCTGTAAAAGGCAACAGCTCTGTGAGCATAAGTATCAGACACTCTCCACCCGAGTTAAATGAAAGCAACTTAAATTAGAGAGATCTAAATTGGCCAGACTCAGCAACATTACACGACTAGTGTGGTGGGGTGAGAATGTGTGGGAAGGCATGCAGCACACCCGGAGCCAGAATGACACCATGAGTTCCTTCCTAGGAAACCACCCAACGAGGAAAAAAATAATACTCACTTATCTCCAAGAGATGATGCATATATCTGCTAATTAGAGAGAAAATGCAATGAGGCTGCAAACAAAATGAAACTGCTAAGTAAACAGTTTTAAAAACTGTATGTGATAAAGAATATACTTTGTAAGGAATTGGGGTACATGTTTAAAATAGGGGAATAAGGGCCACCATGTGGGGCAGTGGTTGAGTCACTGGACTCCTAACATGGCTGACCAAGGTATGAGTCCCAGACCTGGTGGTTTACTTTCTCAATTTCTCGCTCTCTCTTTTTCTCTCTCTGGTGAGCGTGCATGCCGTATAGCAAATTTAATCATCATAATAAATAAAAGTACATAAATAATTATTAAAAAATAAAATAGGGGGATACATTTTCATTAAACAAAACAGATGAACTGAAACTGTTTAAATACTTGTAAACCTGAGAGCATCTAAGACGGTGAATCGGAGCAGGATGGCTAAGAGTACATCCTTTCAGCAATAACAAAGCATTCTAAATCCACCTAAAGTGTTGTAGACTGTCCTCTTCCTGGGTGACATTGCCAAGGGCTCATTATTCCAGTTTGGTCTACAATGCATGTTTAGATAGTAGCCCAGGAGAGTCCTTCAAGGTAGGAGGCATTAACAAACTCCCTGTGAAGGTATCCTGTTCTAAGAGGGAGCTGTTCGAAAGTAACATAAACCCAAACCACCTGCTGGGCACTTGTTAAACACGTGTATGTGTATCCTTTATTTGATCTTCAGGGCAGACTCTGAAGCCAACTATTGGGGTTTTGTACGGCATTTCTGACATGGAGCATGAACTGTGGGAATCTTGTGGGCACTTACTGCACAACTGAGTGCTAGTGGGCCATGGTATTTATAGGACATATGTACATAAACTTCAACTTCTAAAGTGATAAGGGATGTATTACAATGATCAGATTTGAGGGTTATTTATTCACATCCATTGAATATATCCAGAAATAAAAGACAGATGTACCAGAAACAAAAAATTCTAATCTGTGAATGCTATTGGTTCATCAAGCTCAGCTACAAATTACTCATTTGGTGATGTCTCGGCCTCTTCTTTCTGGACTTTATACCTGTCAATCCCATTTACATAGTCAGAAATCCTTTTATGAAGCTTGCAGTAAACTTATTGTCTAATTTTCACCTGATGTTCCTCCATGATAAACACCAAGGCACCAGGGTGGTCATGCTCACCCTGAAAAGCAGGCAGAAAATGACTATTTCTGCCCCTCTTACCAAGTTAAACGGAGCCAAGAATTTTTAGACATTCACAGCAGCCAGACTCCTAGGCTGACAGTAGGCTAACTCTTGGCAAAACTGGAATGTGAAAATAAATGTGCTTCTACTGCTTTTCCTCCTCCTGTTTCCTCTGTTCTCTAACTTTAGCCTGTATTCCATTTCTGTAAGACCTGATCCCAGTGTGGCCTATCCCAGGTGCCAACTGATCATCATTTAAGGTGTTAATCATGAGGATTTAAGGTTTAGAAGGAGAGTCCGGAAACTCAAAATCCTTTTAAAAAGTCAAGGAATTAATCTATATTGAAGAAAATGCGGCTGCTATTGCAGGCGTGGAAAAAAAAATTTGTTGTGCCAGCCGTGAAAAAAATCATTTTGATCAGAGAACCTGTGGCTGAATGCTTAAAGGCTGCCATAAGGCTCAGCTTTTCACCTATACTAAAAACTACTAACGGTGCATTTGGTACAAAGGGTGAATTGTATAAGTAAATCATATTTAACTAAATAGGAGGTAAAGAAATATTTTTCATTATGTGGTGGACAACAGAGAGTCAGCTCTTGCAAAAGAGATGTTCAGTACAAACATCTACAACCTCTCAATAGGCTCTTCTTTCTCTCATTTAGCTGGTGAGTGTTATATCACAGTTGTTGATATATTAAAATTATCTCAGTGCCAGCCAATGGCATGGTGGTTAAGGTGACTAGGACCCCAATGACTAACTGCACTGTTTGAGACCCAGGCTTAGTAGCTTGAGAAACATACTGGGAGCATGTGAGTGCATGCTCAAAATTCTGAAAGGAGGGAGAGATAGAAGAAAAGGGATTGTGGTTTCCTTCTCTTTCTTTCTCTCTCTATTACTCTTTTTTTTTTAGTTCCATATGTGTGTGCATGTCTCCAGCAAATGTGCCCTCTGGTAAATCTTTAAAAAATCTAAATTTCTCAGATGCATGTTCACTTACTACTATAGCCAGATTTTTGGCAGAAGCGGGTCAACATGAGAGATCAAGAACACCTGGAGAAGATGTAAATGTAGAGGTATTAAGCAGAAAGCTTGAATAGTCTCAAGCAAGAAAGAGGATCAAAACCTCCTGGAGAAGGAAACCATAGGCATATGCTAGTGACACATGGCACCAGGGGTCTGGAGTAGACTGCAGAGATCTAGATAGATTCCTTGTGAAGGTGGACGGGAACCAAGTGTGGGCAAGGTGGGTAGTGCAGCACTGGTATTTTTCTCATTCTTCGAAGGAAGTATTGTGTATTTCTGCAGTTATGGGACCGTGGTTCAGAGAAGTTAAGGAGTGTCTGCAATCACATAGCTCCAGTGATGGGACACAAATAAGAGGCTAAGAGGAAAATCATTACCTGTATGCCAACTAACACTGACTTATGATCACTCAGAAGAGAAAGACAGAGTGAGAGAGAACATGAGAAAGAAACAGAAAATCAATCGACCAACAGGGGGTATTTCAATTGGAAGAGTGGTAAGAAATTTTGAAACTTTTCGAGAGCCTAGAATCCAGAACTAAAAGTACTCTTTTGCTCATGCAAATATACATGAGTTTTTACAAGAAAATTTTCCTCTGTCAATCTCCAGTGATTATTTTTATATTACTAAATGATCATTGGAAAGAAATAAGGAAATATTTTTCCCAAGACATTATGAAGAAAGTACTGAAAGGAAGATAACTTCTGGATATACAGAAGACAGACTAAATTGAAAACTTTGTAAGGGTTCTCATAGAACTCTATGTAAACGACTGGTGAGAAAAACTGTACTGAGAATGTCAGTATGGAAAAGGTATTTTTCCTTAAATCTGACTAGTATATCCAGACAGCCTGGGTAGAATCTCTCCCTGCTAATCTGTATCATTCAGTATTTTATCTTCGATATCTAAAACATTGCCTGGTATAAAGTAAGCGATCAGCAGATATTTATTCATTAATTAATTCATAAGTGAATTAATGCATGCATGCATGTGTGAATTAGTGAATGAAGTTCCTTGGTAACTTACCATTTTGTCTTGTAGGGGTTGCACTTACAATATTTAGCATTCAAAACTTTAGCTTCTTGAATTTATAAGAAGGAAGAAGCATAACTAACTTAGACTTAAGTCTATATTTTATAGCACATGAAGGGAAGAAATAAATTGCAGATTCAAGTGCTAAATAAGAATAATAATTTATAATGGCCTGTTGTTTCAGCCAGTTAAATTGGTAAAAGCTGAATGTAGATACCCATGGCCCTACCACTACCATTAGGGAGAAAATTAAGCAGGAGTAAAGCGGCTGTCTCAGCAGCAGCACACAACAGAGGACGGCCACATTAGCATAAAGCACGGCAGCCAGAAATTATGACTGCTCCTAATCTCTGAATGCTCAGGAGTTCTGTTACATTCAATGAAATGACCTGTCCATTTTGATGCATTGGCATTTTTTCCTATTTCACATATGCACATTCACTCACACTCACACACACACACACACTAGCATCTTTTCCAAGCCAAATGCGTGTCGGAATTCTTTCTAACAGCCTCATTTTTAACCATCTATCTGTCTACAATCTCCTCTATTGCTTTTCACTCTAACCCAGTACTTTCCCCCTCGATATTTGATTTCCAGACAGAATTCAGTGGAGTTTGTTGGAGTCCAAGAGAGATCTAATACCCAAGACATGCACAGCTACAACTTTCTAATGGGTAGTAAGTGTCCTGCATGGCTGACCACAGTTTGAGTCTCAGACTTGATTGCTTGCTTTCTTACTTTCCCTCTCTCTCTCTCTCTGGTGAACATATATGCCCATAACAAAATTAATAATAATAATAATAATAATAATGATAATAATAAATACAATTAAATAAATCTTTTAAAAACCTGTAAAATTTGGACTTCTCTTAAAACCTTAACAGGCCCATGTTCCTTTGAGGGTGAAAAACACACATGTATTAGAAGGACTGTCTTGTTAGAAGATCCCAGTCTATTAGAACGATATTGAATTGGATGAAATCAAAATGACATAAGGCTTGAAAAGTAAATAAAGAAATTTTGCAGAACAGAAGAACAGGAGGCTGAATATATGTAATGTATTTCATTGTGATACAGTCCCATCTACTTTGCTTTAAAAATGCACACACACACACACACACACACACACACACACACACCCTTCAGTCTGCATCTTTCTGCTTTAATAAACAGGGATGTTATGCTTTGAGGTCTTTGCCTTTGCAGAGTTACTGAAAAGAAAGGACGCTAAAACAAGAAACCCAGGTGAAAGCAAATCCAGGAATTTGGAAGCACTGAAATCTCTGGCAGGCAATTTAGGGCTTAGCTGGAGCCCACAGCTCAGAACACCTGTTGGTTATCCCATCTCTTTGCTATGGCCCCTTCCAGCAATTTCCCTCTGGCAGAGATCAGAACACTCCAAGTCCGGGCTGCTTATTTATTTTCTCTGTCCTTTACCCACTGACTGACCTCATTCAGCCCTTTATTTCTTTATCTTAGCTCTGAGAAGACAAAACAAGAGGAAGACTGGAGAGCTAGACTTGGGGGTGGGAGCGTTCTGATAATTTTCTATTTGGGTTGTATTGTCCCAGCGTTTCATAGCAATCTCTATTTCATCTCCCTCTCCCCTTTATTTGAGAGGGGGGAAAAGAAAAAAGTTTAAAAAAAAAAGAAAAAAATCAATCAGAATGATATATGACTCGTCAGTTCTGAAGTAAAGCCCAGTCATGTAGAAAATAGACCAGGCACCGTATTCTGAGTCCAAAAGATAGGGTGAGCAACCACCAGCCTCAGGTGTAATTATCTCTTGAAAACAAAATGAAAGAAAAAATGCACACGTGTATATCCCCCAGAGACAGACATTTATCTAAACTCGGTAGCACATGCATTCAGTTTTGCATTGTCAGAGTTAATGCTTCATCCATGGTTTATGCCGTTTCTCAGGGTTGCCAAACTCAGCTCTGGCACTTCAGCAGTTGCACAAGTTTGCTCACAGAGTACAAGAAACGAGTCATGAGAATATTCGCTCTCTTCAGTTCCACGGCCCTTTCCCTGGTCTCTCTCTCGTGACCTCAACAGCATCCCCATGGGATCTCTGTCCCTTCTGCTCTGTTTTCCACTTTACAAACTGTTAGTTAGATCAGACCTCCTCCTGTTCTTCTGTTCTGCAAAAATCTCTTTATTTGCTTTTCAAACCTTATGTCATTTTGATTTCATCCAATTCAATGATACAGTTCTGATAGATTGGGATCTTCTAACAAGACAATACTAATACATGTGATGTTTTTTACCCTCGAAGGAACATGGACCTGGAAGTTTTTAAGAGAAGTCCAAATTTTACAGGTTTTTTAAAAGAATTATTTATTTAATTTATTATTATTATTTTTAAGTTTGTTATAGGGCATATACACTCACCAGAGAGAGAGAGAGAGAGAGAGAGAGAGAAAGGAGAAAGCAAGCCTTCAAGTCTGAGACTCAAACTGCGGTCAGCCATGCAGGACACTTACTACCTACTAGAAAGTTGTAGCTGTGCATGCCTTGAGGATTAGATTTCTTTTGGACTCCAACAAACCTCATTGCTTCCTAAAATTTTTCAGTTATTTCCCATAACTCTCAGAATAAAGCTTAGACTACTTTATAAGGCCTTTAGAGCAGGAATAGCGTATGCTCATCTCTCCTGGCTATCGCTCGCTCCGCCTGACCAGCCCCTGACACACACTCTGGGATCTATGACAAGTGGCCTTCTCCTCCAACTCTCCTTT
>NW_006160041.1:3984577-3988017 GCF_000334495.1 Tupaia belangeri chinensis | reverse complement strand
CTACACCTCTGTTCCCCGGATAATTTCTAAGCATCCTTTCATACTCAGATTGTATAGCTTTTTGTCCAGGAAGCTGCTCCCCACTCTCACGTTTGCCTTGGAAGCTTCTACCCTTGCCTGATCATAGACTACTCACATTCTCTTGAAATTGCCCATTTCCTTGTTTGTATCCCTCACTGATCTGTAATATCTGTCATCTGGTTAATGATAATAATATTTGTTGAGTATGAATGAGTGTGTGAATGAATGAGTGAATCTGGATAATTCATTCTGGTTCCTTGGGGGACACCACAATCTTCAATTTCAAACCCTGCAAAGCCAGCAAACATTCAGGTTCCTCAGAAGGTAACAGGGTGGGGGTCCAGCTGGACAGGGCCTTTACGGATTTTTTGATTTTTTTATAATTTTTTTTAATACAGGGAATAAAAAGAAGCCCTAAGAATCTGTTTGTAAGTTTTTCAAGAATTAGGGGCACAATAGAGGTTTGTAACACTCCTTCAAGGGCTCAGAACCAAGTCACTATTCATGGCAAAAACTGACCAAATAATTTTAGCACTTCTTATCCACCCCAATTGGGAAGTGCATATTAAGGATGCACCTTCTGCAAAGTTTCCATTTTTTTTTTAAATGAGAGATTAAGTGACCAGGCATGGAGGAGGAGGAGGAAGAGGAGGAGGAAAAAGTATTTTGTTGGTTTATCTGTCTTTTTTTGATAGAGTCTCTCCGTTACGATTCTCTGTCTCTGCCCCAGCCTCCCACTTAGGATTTCAAGTATACACAACTATACCTGGAATGTTCAGGTTGACCCAGGTTCCAAACCTGGACCTCTCTTGTGGCCCCAGCCTCATGGAATGGCACCACCCTACCACGTGTGCACCAGGGCTGGGCAAATGTTTCAAATTTTATTTGACTCTGAATTTAAGTTGAATTTGCGTATTTCTTCATGTATGGACATGGAGAGATGTCCAGGACATATAGTCGTTGTAAACTGGTTTATGAAAACTAAACAGCCTTGTTGCATCAAGGCGGGTTTGCTGGTTATGTGTGTGTGCGTGTGTATGCTGCAGTTTGTAAAGGCAGCATAAACGGTTTGGAATCATTCCCTCTTGAAAGGAGAGTAGGCTTAGAGATGGTCATAAGAGATTTTGATAATATTCACTGTGTTTTCAAATCTTTATCAATAGCTTACATTAGTCATATGATTAAAAAAGGAATGGGAGATAGGGTCTCTGATCTTTTCTTTAATCCTGCAGAGAAGACTAGCCCTGTGCTCTCATATCCAGCTGAGATCCAGTTTCAAATAGATTCCCTACATGTTGGGACCACAACTGCAACCCAGTCCTAACTATTTCACAACTTTAATTTCATCTCGTTTGATGAAGAATTATCTATGACAAATAATCTTCAGATAGAGAAAATAGGAAAAAAAAAAAAGGAACACAGAAAGAACTATGACTAATGTTATTTATATTTCCTTTGAAAAATAATTTTAATTGTTGCTTTTAAAAACACTTTAGATTATCAGGGGAAACCATGTTTAATTTTAATCATTTTGGTTTAGTTTCATTGTAAGTGAACAAAGAACCTCGCCCCAAAATAAAAAACATGACTAAAAGGGGACATTAGAAAAGATTAACTTGGAGTGCTGTTTTCCCCAAAAGTACTGGAACACACGGTTCCCCCTTAATCATGCACTTTTGTTCCTATTTGGTAAGTCATGCCACCCTACTTCAAAATGTGTGACTGCAAAGGAATGGGAAGAAGCCATATATGCAGGGGCTCCTGGGGCACTAACGAGGTCTTTAAGATCACACATCACCTGGCTATAATTATCCTGACGCTGTCACCCACGGACTCAAACAATCACCTTTATAGTAATACCCTCACCACGCTGATCGCTCCTTTATATAAATAAACTACAGGCAGGAACACCTGGGACAAAGTGCCCCATGGGGAACCTCTCAGATAAGCTACTTGATTTCTTAATCCTTCTGTCCTTCTGTCAAATCAGCTGGAAAGCAGGAATATGGGAAGGGGTACAGAAAACCTCCTAAGGAATCAGAGGCTGAATCTGAGCCAGATGCAATGTACATTTTGGTTACAAAATGCTACTACTATTAATCTTTGCTTTGTACGTACAAGTAAAAACAACATGGCATAGAGCTTCTCTCTACCTATTAGATTAATGCACATTTCTTATCCTGACATTCAAAGCCTTATGCAATATGCCCTTAACTTCCTTCAGCCATTTTCATGCTTAGAATTTTTTTAAATAACAACTATGTACTGAGCAGTAAGCCAGTTGCTTTCGTAACATGGAGTACGCCAGACACAAAAATGACACAGATCAAGATGGAATTTTGTTTGAAATAAAGGAGGAAGAATGTTTATTTTATTCGGATGCTTATTTCCTTCTGTAAGCTTCAGGCCACTTTCTTTTCTAGGATGGGAGGATGAGATGGTACTGTTCACCATTTAAGAGGAATCTGGGGGGAACCAGCAGTTAGCGTAATGGCTATGTCGCTGGACTCCCACGTAGTCGACCGCGGTTCGTGTCCCGGACCCGGTGGCTTAAAACTCACGCCGGGCGCGTGTGCGTGCGTGCCCAAGATCCCGAGAGGAGAATGGAGGAGAAGGGATTGCGGCGTGACCATCCCCCCTGGGGGGTGATTTCTCGCTTTCTGTCTCTATGTCTCTCTCTGTCTGTCTGGCGAGCGCACGCGCCCTACAGTGAAAATCGCTCCAAAAAAAAAAAAAAGAGGAATCTGGGGGCCAGACTGGTGGCACGAACAGTAGCAAACTGAACTGCCGTGCTGGAAACCACATGGTCAACTGCCAACTGGGTCCTCAGGTAGAATTTAACACATCAGGTGTACACATGTATGCCCAGGAATCCTGGCCATCTGGATGGCAGGGTGGCGGCGAGGAGACCATGGATGCTGTCCCTCTCCTCCTTTAGTGCATGCGCAGGTGCTCTTATGAATTAAAAAATAGACAAACAAAAAAAAGGAATTGGGGGATAGACTTTAGTAACATAGGGACCTTCTCAGGGTTCCCTTTTGTCCTGGCCACATGGCCTGTGTGCTTGGGTACTTCTGCCTTTCCTCAAGGTCCTTTATCTCTAAATCTTGGGTTTGAAGTGCTTACTAAAATTGCTAAGCTTCATGTTCAGTAAAGTCTCATCACAGGATTGGTTCCTTCACATACCATGTGTAACCTGCATATTCTGATACTGATCCAATACTGTGTAGTGCAGTGTGGCCGATCAGCTCTACTATCTGAAGAGACCAGAGAAGCTGGACTTTCCTCTGTTGATAGAAGGTTAAGAATAGAAGATTTCTGAACAGTGGAAAGAATTCCAAGAAGAGGCAATGGGAAGCAAAGGGAATCTGGGTGGGGGTAGGCCAGATCTGAGGACACTGTGACAGCAGAAGTCAGCA
>NW_006160041.1:3953483-3984546 GCF_000334495.1 Tupaia belangeri chinensis | reverse complement strand
GGAACAACTAAGAGAGGAATGTGGGGCAAGGCGCATGATGCATGATGTAGGTTAATGGGTGAAACAAGTAGATTGAAAAGTAAAGAATGAGATGAGAGGAAAGACAAAGGCCAAACCCCAAATGAGAATGTAACTGGAAGACTATGATTTCATGGGGGAAGGGAGCACGCCTCATGTAATAACTGCTACACCTGGCAGCCAGTTTGATATCCTCTTTTCCAAAAGGGAAGGCAAGACTTTCTAAATGCCCAGGAATCTTTATTTCATGCTAAACACTCCCAGAAATGCATATTCAGAGGCATTACATTAACTGAGAATCAATGCAAAGTGCAAATCTATTGGGTTGGGAAAGTCATGATGCATTTCTGCATAGAAAAACACATTATGACTTTCCCCAGGACCTAGGAGAATCAAGAAATATTTAAGCTCTTATCCCCAATTTTTTATTTAAAAGAGAATGTGTTTCTAAGGTTATAGTGTTGTTAGTCCACCAGAAAACTGCTAACATAGATACTCTTTGACATTTCAAAAGAAAGGTGATGTTATCATTACAGCAACCAAAAATGTGTTAGTTTACAGGTTTGGGTCAAAAAAGTACTGATCTTTATGATTATTTCCACAACACAAAGATAACGTAAAATTTCCACTTCATTTATACTTCAAAATGAGAAATAAATCACTATTTGGGGCCAGCAGCTGGCGAAGTGGTTGTGTCACTAGACTGCCACTGGAGTTTGAATTCTGGACCTGGTGGCTTGAACATCATGCAGAGCACACGTGCATGCATGTCCAAGATCTCAGGAGAAAAATGGAGAAGGGATTGAGGCATGGAAATCCCACCTATGGAGATTTCTCACGTTCTCTTTCACTGTCTCTGTTTCTCTCTCTCCAGCAAGCACACGTGCCCTAAGGCAAAAGTATCTTAAAAAAAAAAAAAAAAAAGTCACCGTCTTAATTTAGGCCAAATAAGCATTCCTGAAACAGACTAAGACATATGAGGAGTTTAAGAAATCCCTCTAGGAAGTTTTCTGTGTTCCTTTCAAGTCCCATGAATGAGCCAGAAATGTGCAGAAAGAAAGATCTTAGTTGCTCTCTGCATGAGTTGGATGATATGAATGAAAAGTTCTGCAGTCATCATTTCCATAGGCAAAAAATCTGATTTTACTAATTCTTGCCATGCACAAGAATTATCTGTTGAAAAAGTTTCTAAACTTGGCAAAATATTCCTAGGAGTGAATTTAGTGTTTCTTGAAAAAAATGAATGTAGCAGAAAGTAAAAAGCAAGCATTCACAACTGTATTTGGCCTTTTTCACTCATGTATGAAATAACTATTGAATCAGAAACAGAGATAAAAATTCCTATCTGTAGGGATAGTGCTTGTATGGTTTTGCTGTTCTCATCTACAATGTCTTTTATTCTTCCTCTCTGATTATTTGATTTCTTTGCATCCCTAGAAACTCAAAGCAAATAACCTTCTTACCAGGCACTTCCCTTGTTTTCTGTCGACTAACTTTCTTGGAAACTTGAAGCAGTTATTTTTCATTTCACTCACTTGATATTTGAATTTTAATATGCTGTTGGGAAATAATATCATATTTTTCTTATGAGTTTATTAATTCTTGGGGGTAGGAAACACTTACCTGTTTGTACCCCCACATGGCTTTCATATAATGGCTGCTCAGTAAGCTGCCATTGACTGATCCCCACTGGGGCAAAACAGGAAATTCAAGAAGAAGCTGAATGCTATGTGCCTTTCTGTCACCAACACTGCATCTCAAAAAAGGCCCAATAGTGATACTTAAACAATGAAACTTTGTGTGTTTTTTTTGGTCTGGTGTTATATAATCATCAATAAAAAAGTTTGGCTGTGTAGAATGCTGTTACTTTCTAAATATCACTAAAATTACTCATATGTCTGAAACAATTAAGAATGATATAGACTGGAATGGATGTCTTGGATGTCTTTTTTTTTTTTTTTTTTTGGCATAGTGTGAGTACACTCACCAGAGAGAGACAGAGAGAGAGAAAGTGAGAAACTACCTCCAGGGGGATGGCCATGCTGCAGTCCCTTCTCTATTCTCCTCTCAGGATTTTGGGGATACATGCACACACACCTGGCGTGATTTTCAAGCAACTGTGTCCTTGACTGAAACTGCAGTCAGCCATATGGGAATCCAGTACCTTAACCACTATGCCACCTGCTGGGCCCAACAACTGTTCTTTTTTTTTTTTTTGAGTGTTTTTTCTTTTTTTTTTTTTGCTATAGGGCACGTGCACTCTCCAGAGAGACAGAGACAGAAAGACAGAAAGCGAGAAATCACCCCCCAGGGGGGATGGCCACACCGCAATCCCTTCTCCTCCAGTCTCTTCTTGGAATCTTGGGCATGCACACACATGCACCCAGCATGAGTTCAAGCCACTGGGTCCGGGACTCGAACCACGGTCGACTACATGGGAGTCCAGCGACATAGCCATTATGCTAACTGCTGGTCCCACCAACAATTGTCTTTTAAAGTTAAACAAATGCATCATGATTTGAGCTGCCTTATTTCCAAATAGTCAGCCTTTATCACGAGGGAATGTTTTCAGGATAACATAATGATATGAAGAAGGAAAATCAAGGAATGTGAAAGACAATGCTAAAAATTACAAAAAAAAACCAAAACCAAAACAGTGTTTGCATTTAAATAATTAGCTTATCTGCTCTTTCGTTTTTCCAGAATTATTTATTTTATTTTATTTAGTATTATTACTATTTTTAAATTTGCTATAGGGCATGTGCCCACACCAGAGAGAGACGGAGATGGGACACAGGGGTTGGGGAGTCGGGGTGGGAGGAAGTGAGAAAGCAAGCTGCCAGGTCCAGACTCAGATTGTGGTCAGCCATTTGGGAGTCCAACACCTTAGTTACTATGCCACCTGCTGGCCCTATACCTGCCCTCTTTCTTATACTATATACACTGGGAGTATATTCTAAACTCATCCTTTCCTTCCATGGGCACTGCATCTGAGGAACTAATAAGAGACTTCCTGACTTAAGTCTAGTAACGTGGAAAATCCAAGAAATTTGTTTCCTTAAGGATATTAGGACTTAAAATAAAAATAATCATTCAAGAATGTATTTACATATTATACATATATAGTATATACACATTTTATACATACACACATTATACATATATATAATATATACACATTTATATACAGGTCAAAAAAGACGACTTTTAAATGTGCTCCGAGCTGTTCTGTCTTACATCTTCATTTTGGTTGAATTCAGAATGTTTTTGCTTTCTGGAGAAGGCTTGACTGTGGTGGTCCTGTCAGTAGGAAACTGAACTACCGTGTGGGAAGCCACATGGCCAGCTGCAGGTTCAGATTGCCCCAGCTGGTCTTTAAACGTGCTGGGCATGTGTGCAAGTTCCTAAGATGCTGATAAGGTAGAGAGCCAGAGAAAGGAGATTGTGTGTGTATATGCCCCAAATCCCAAGAGGAAAATGGAACAGAAGATTGTGATGTGGCCATGCCCTTTCGAGGGTGATTTGTCAGATTCCTTCTCTCTTTGTCTTTTCATGTGATGTTCCTTATAAAAAAAATGTTTAAATAAATAAATAAATAAATAAAAGAATAAAAGGAAAGCACTAGTTTTGCCTGGGTTAGATGGGAATTTACTGGGTTAGGCCTATGAAAAAATGTAGAGCAGTATGGTTTCCCTTTTACTCTTTTACCTAAATACTTTATTCCCTTTATTTCCCCAGGATATCTGCATTCTTAAAGACTCTCTTTAAATGTCACCACCACTGTGAAGCCTTCCCTATTGCACCTAGCCCAACTGAGTCTGTGTTTGCAAAGAGCTTCATTCATACCATAATGTAAGCCTTGCCAGGTTGTAATTATAAATATTTATTTTACCCTTTAGAATATTAATATTTGAGGCAAAGTATATGGACACTTACTTCATCAGAGTTCTTACAGTTGATTTATGTAATTAAGATCAATTCCTTTCCAGAGCTCCCATTCAAATTTTCAGAAAGCACTCTACCTTCACAGAACTGTGAGGGAGCTCTCTGCCTATAGCTCATTAAATAACCTATTCACCTCCATGAAGAATGCCTAACATTTCAGGACCAGCAGTTAGCATAATGGCTATGTTGCTGGACTCCCACGTAGTCGACGGCAGTTCGCGTCCCGGCCCTGGTGGCTTAAAACTCACGCTGGGCGCGTGTGCGTGCGTGCCCAGGATCCCGAGAGGAGAATGGAGGAGAAGGGATTGCGGCATGACCATCTCCCCTGGGGGGTGATTTCTCGCTTTCTATCTCTCTCTCTCTGTCTGTCTGGCGAGCGCATGCACCCTATAGCGAAAGCCTCTCCATAAAAAAAAAAAAGAATGCCTAACATTTAGTAGTTACAGATGAAAGTAATAGACTTTTTATAAGGAAATTCAAGGTTGATTCAATATTTTTCATTTTATAGTTAAATATTAATTGGTTTTATTTGGAAAACAAATAGTAGTAGTAATAATTTACCTCTACAGATACTTAAAAGTTGAGTAAAAGACTTCAACTTACATCCTTTCATTGAACACTAACATCATACCTCAAAAATGTGCGATGATCCTATAAAATTTATCAGGTCAAGTACAAAATGGTCAACTGAGTAACAGAGAATTCCATGTTATCTATGGAAATTTAGAGCTCTGCAACCTGCACCTTCAATGGAAAATGGGAAAATTAGTTCAAGATAGGCTGATACTCTGTTGCTCTTTTCGTTTCCCTAAGCATATAGTTTTTAGACAGAAGGGAAAATTAAAAGCTACTTCTCCAGCAATTGCAAAGAAAGCATATGATCTCAAGTTATGTCACATTCAGCTCCCTGTTTTTGGTTATGATTCTTGTCTCACTTACTCTATGGAATTATAAGCTTTGTCTGGGTAAGTTCCATGTCTCCACTCATTTCAGCTCCAGTAGGGCTGGCTTTTACGATGGAGTTAATGATTCCTGAGATACATGTTCCATTGATGCTTATTAGCAGTTTCCTGAATCGATTTGTACTCAGAAATAGTCATCTAGTGATGATTTCAGTGAGCTAGGGATTTACTCTATTAAACTGGTACAGAATAACATAATGAAAATTATGAGTAAATGAATGAATGGTGTCCAGAAAAACAAAATTCTGCGTTAAAGAGAGAGAGGAATGATGACTGAGCAGAAGACAAAGATCTGGGAATGGAAAGATTTGGATGTCCCACTTGCCTCTGCTCCTGATCAGATGCGTAACCTTGAGAAAATCACTTTGCCTCAGGAGGGCTAGCTTCCTATCCTGTGTAATAAAGGAGATGGGCTAAGTGACCTGTAGAATTTCATTCACTCTAAGAGGCCTAATTTCATTTGGATTCTCTCTTGGTCTTTTTTCTTGCAGCTCAAAATGCTGCATGCTCTATACCCTTTTCCCTATCATCTTACTACAAACTCTGCCCTCAGTGCCACATTACTAAGTGTGTACAGTGTAAGAATTGCAAGAAGGATCTTTTTTAAAAACGTATAGGACCTAGTGTTGGTGCAGTGATAACAAAGCTAGACCCATACGGGACAGGTCCAGGGTTCATGTCCCAAGACCTCTTTGAGACCGGAAGCAGTCTTTTTATGATCCTGTTGAGGGTCTCTCTCATCTGAGGTAATAAATAAAAATATTTTTTTAAAAAAAGAAACATATATCACAAAGAATTTAAAAACTTTGCAGCTCTCGCCACTGCTCCTGCTCCTTGGTGACTTTAACTATGCATCAATCCACCCCAGCAGATGTGGGGGATGAGAACTAGGACATTTTTGCTGATCTTAAAGGGCAACCTTCTGAGGTAAGATCATCAGAATCATTGCAGCCCAACAGGTAGTTTTATCTACCCAGAGAGAAACCATTCAATGTCTAATCATTTTTTATCTCCTCAAACTCAGAAGTTTCTAGAAAAAAACAAACAACTCCAACCTGAATTCTATTCGCAATAGCGTCTTATTCATTTATATAGCAGTCTTGCATGTACTGATATTTGTTCTCTCTTCTCTCATTTCTTCTTTTATTCTTCTCATTATTTCCTCTACTTTTGTGCTTTCTTTCACTTATATAAGCCTGTAGTGGTGCATAAAACTCATTCTATAAGCCCAAATCATTAAATTACTAAGCTCCTGGGAAGAAATAAAAATTAATTTTTTATATCAGTTAGCCAAATTTTATTTTTTGCTTTTGAAGACAATAATTTTTTCATGAACATTAAACATATATTACTTAAATTTCTTCTCTGATACTATACATTCAAGGTCTGAAATCAATATGGGCAACTTCAAATTTCTCTATTTTATTGTGAGATTGCTAGAAAATTACACCATAATTCAAATAGCTTTAATATTAATTTTAATATCAGTTCATTCATTTCATGAATTACTTTTATCTTGATTGGCATTCATGTCTCTAAAAGATAGTACTTAACTTTTAAATACTGAAGACAACAAATTAAACAACCATGTAATAGTAGGTAATCATAAATGATAAGTTGGCACATAAATATATTTAAATACTTTAACACTTCCAGCAAAAAAACAACATAATTCCTAAATTTTTTTCTTTCTTTTTTTTTGAGAGGTTTGTGCTATAGGGCGTGTGCACTCACCAGAAAGACAGAGAGAGACAGAGAGAAGAAAAATGAGAAATCACCCCCCCAGGGGAGATGGCCATGCCACAATCCCTTCTCCTCCATCCTCCTCTCGGGATCTTGGGCACGCATGCCTTCGCACCCAAGTGTCAGTTTAAGTCACCGGGTCCAGGACTCAAACCACAGTCAACTACATGGGAGTCCAGCAACATAGTCATTACACTAACTGCTGGTCCCCCTAATTTTTACTATTTAACCAGTTACTTTTTTTTTTTTTTTTTTGAGAGGTTTTGTGACTATAGGGCAGGTGTGCTTGCCAGACAGAGCGAGACAGAGACAGAAAGCGAGAAATCACCCCCAGGAGGGATGGCCATGCCACAATCCCTTCTCCTCCATTCTCCTCTCGGGATCTTGGGCACGCACGCACACACGCTGGACATGAGTTTAAGCCACTGGGTCTGGGACTCGAACCACGGTCGACTATGTGGGAGACCAGCGACATAGCCATTATGCTAACTGCTGGTCCCTTTAACCAGTTACTTTAACAAATACAACTCATACAAGTGTTTAGGTTTCTGTCTCAGATAATGAATAGTAGCAAATAAAAGGGTAAAACCAGGTTTCCTGGGTTTACCCAGGAACATTCCAGACTTAGGCAGGACTGGCATAATTCCAAAAGCAGGATGCAAATAAAACGTTTCGTCAGCTCTTCAGGCTTAATGCATTTTACCTTAAACATTTACATTAACAGATGGTCCCCGGCTGTGCTATAAACTTACTTCTGAGTTCATTTCTGTGTCACTCTCAACCCCATTTATCACTATCCATGCAGTAGAAAATGCCACAAGGGGTTTAAATCAGAACAGTAAGGAGTAGGGACAAACTATCTGAAGCAATTGGTGTCACCTACAAACATGTGCTTGACCTTTGTTTAAAAAAAAAAAAAATCAATAGGAGAATTGATGACTGGAGAAAGTCAAGAAAAAGAACCAACCAAAGTCACCGTTTTTGACCTATTGGAAAGTACAATAGCTTTTTCACCTATCACCCTGGATCTCAAAGACCTTTTTTTTTTTTTTTTCTGATTTTCCAAATAGCATGGAGACATTGATAAAGAAATAACCATAGATTATTACAGAAGCTACAAAAGAAAAATTTTGAGAAATATGTAAAGATAATCACTTTACACTGTAATAGGAATAACATTTATTTTCCCCATCATTTACTAGGATTAAATAGTCAGTTGACAATATTTTCAAATAATGTAATTTTTGTTAGGCATCCATCAACATGCTTAGGGCTGACAATCTTCTATCGGAATCTTCAAAGCTATAAAAGTAGCATGCATTATAATTGAGGGTTTTTCTGCTTTTTGGTGTATAGTTCTATGAATTGTAAAATATATATAGACTTCTATAACCACCACTATGTTTGGAATAGAATATTCCCATCACTCTGCAAAACCCTTCCAAATTGGTTTTTTTAGGAGTCAATATAATTCATTTTATATTAATTTCAGCTCTGATAGTCATAATTCATCATTCTAAAAAATATTTTTTGGGGGAGAGATTTTTATGCTATAGGGCACATGTACTCCACCAGAAAGAGAGACAGAAAATGAGAAATCACCCTTCAGGGTGGATGGCCACTCCACAATCCCTCTCCTCCATTCTCCTCTTGGGATCTTGGACATGCATGCATATGCACCTGGAGTGAGTTCAAGCCACCGGGTCTGGGACTTGAACTGTGGTCAACTACATGGGAGTCCAGTGACATAGCCATTATACCAACTGCTGGTCCCTCTAAAAGAGATTTTCAAACTGTTTTATACAGAACTCATAATAACTTTTGCTATACTTTCCTATACTTTTACTTATTTTTGGCTTCAACATTCTAGAAATTTTCCAGTAACAAAATAATCTACAAGAGTCTTGAAAACACATCCCTTAATAGCAAATGTATTATTGCCCTATTTTTGCATGGAAAACAAAAACATAAATCACAACAAAACAATTTTTTACATTGTAGTTACCATCCTCTGACTCCCTACACACACACACACACACACACACACACACACACACACCCCAGAGCGTGGGGAATAAAGAAAAACAGGTAAATTCAGTTTACTGTTTCAAGCACATAATGTAAACAGCCTATAGAATGCCTGGAACATACAGGAGTTCAATGAAAGTTCTCTTCATCCTTTATTTCTAGGGCTCTATTTTCAACTCCATGATTTTTACATGACCTTTGTTTTGGGGAATATAAAAAAGCTACCACATCTGGCAGACATCTCTTCCCCTGTGCGGCTCCCATCCAGATTTACAGATCAGAGTATCAGACAAATAGCTTTAGTGAAATCAAATAAGTCCTCTTCAATCCACCAATATTCTTGACACAGCAGCTGTTGATAGAAGAGTTATTTTTATGAGAGTTCCATGTTGCTGTAGGAGGAAAACTTCTATGCCTCAGGAGTACCAAGCTTAGACTTATTACGACATTGTGCACAATGCCACTGATCGAAAATAAATGGGAATTTATCATCATTTGTTTGGAGATGCTACTGTGATTCTACAGTGATGCTACTGTCCATTCAAAGATGGAGACAGAAAAATACATTCTGTCTGTGTCTTCATCCTCGCCTGTGTTATGAATGCAAATGGCAGTGGAGTAGTATAAAAAACCCCAATCCTATTCAAAGAAAATCTCATTTATCTGGAACTTGAAATATATCAATATAGGGGCCAGCAGGTGGCATAGTGGTTAAGGGCGTTGGACTCTCACATGGCCAACCACAGTTCGAGTCCTGAACTTGGTGGCTTGCTTTCTCACTTTCCCTTTCTCTCTCTCTCTCTCTCTTGCTCTGTCCCTCTCTGGTCAAATTAAAAAAAAATGAATAAAAATAAATAAAATACATTTAAAAAAAGAAAAATATCAATATAACAGAATCCATACAAAAGTGTATCTAAACTTATTTTGGCTCCCCTGGAATATTAGGAAGTTATTTTATTTAGCTGAGCTTAAAATTCCTAAATGAATTTCCCAGAAGCAAATCTGAATTTCCTTCAAGTTTTGCATGATCTACATATTTAATTTCTTCACCCTGGTCTTTCCTGCAATTAGTCTACATTAGAAAGATTTTCAGTATTAATACTAGTACCAAATTGAGACCAGCAGATGGCATAATGGTTACGTCACTGGACTCCCACATAGCTGATCGTGGTTCAAGTCCCAGACCTGGCGACTTAAAATTCACGCCAGGCATATGTTTGTACGTGCCCAAAACCCCAAGATGAGAGTGGAGGAGAAGGGACTACAGCATGGCCATCCCCCCAGGGTAGTGATTTATCACTTTCTGTCTCTCTGGCAAGTGCACGTGCCCTGTAGTAAAAATCTCTAGAAAAAAAATACTACTACAAAATGCATAGTTAGATGTAAAACAAACTCATTTGGAAGATAGACGCTCTGAATTCTATATATAATTCTACCTATAATTCTTGCTCAAGTCATTTCATTATGTTTGACCTTAATTTCTTATGTGTAGTAGAAACTCACACTGTATAGTAGAGACTTAGACTACAAACCAGCTGCAAATTTCTTCTACATATGAATTTTAATTATGCCCACCATGATTCTAATTATTGTAAACTTGTCATATTCTGATGCCCTGATTCTGGGAGGCTCTTTTTTTAGCTTCTATTTTACGTTATCTAAAATGATGTTGGATACACATCTACATACACGTTAAGTAGTCACACATTCACACACTCACAATTAGCTTGCATATACAGGAGTTCAGAAAATATAAACATGTTCTCAGCCTTCTTCTAATATGAAAAATGAATCTAATGCCCTTCCCTACAGAATTTATTACTTATATGTGATAACATTTGGAGATCTTCTATCAAATAAATTTATTAAACAACTAAATTTTGATGTATATTATGATAACAGTAGAATAGGGCTTCGTGAAATTTGTGATGTATGTATGTATGTAGACAGATGATTTGTGTATATGTTTTCAATGGATATGTTGATATATGTTTGTATATATACACTTATGTATATTCATATATAGGCATATGCATAAATATGTCATATAGGTCCCTCTTGAAGATTAAGTTTAAATCCAGAGAATTCTTTGGCTCTATCAGCAGAAGTAGGAGCCTGGTAGACTTGCCTGTGTATCTTTTCAAATTATTTTTCTACTCTACATAGCAACCGAATCAACAACTCATGGGGGTAAAATTTGGCGTCTCTCGTAACGTGAGAAGTTTGCTTTTGTGATAAACACAGCCAGTTTAAGAACACTCTCACTGTGCAGGAGCAAAATTGGGTTTCTTTCTTAGTTTTTCCTGTCACAGAACATTGCTCAGACCTTTCTAGA
Source organism: Tupaia belangeri chinensis (assembly GCF_000334495.1). Taxonomy (NCBI): domain Eukaryota; kingdom Metazoa; phylum Chordata; class Mammalia; order Scandentia; family Tupaiidae; genus Tupaia; species Tupaia belangeri. The sequence continues at coordinate 3,973,515 of NW_006160041.1, read as the reverse complement.
AGTACTTTTAAACCATATAGTAATTTACCATTTACCATCTGTCTTCTTCATTAAGTAGACAGCTTAGACATCATATCTTTTATTTCTCTGTTTTCATTAACTAGCCTAGTGCTGGCACAAAATAGGGAGATATTCTAGATTAACTATTAACCACTGTGATGGGCAATGGTATCAGGGGGTGGTAGGGAGGAAATCAAGGGAAAAAAGGCAAAACATTTAATGAACACATAAATGAAAAGTTATTGGTAGAGAATGTGTATGGGAATAACTTTGACTGGACTAGTTGGCAGTGAATTTATGCTGGGAAAAAAATTAAAAATAAATTCATTTTAAAATATTTAAAATGAAAATCAAATATTAATCACTGGGATTTCAACTCAGTTGATTTGGGTTTAAGCTGTCCATTTACGCTTATTAACGATAGGACTTCCAACCCTCGATTTTATCACCTACAAAATGATGGTGATAAAATGATGATAGAATCAGCTGCACTATTATTCTGAAGAGTTAATGAGTAGTAGGTACAAAAATTCTTTGCACATTGCTAGGCCTGTGCTCGCTAATGCTAGAAATAACCATTAACTACCATCTTGCTTAGGAGATAGAGAAGAGAAACAGATTAAAATTTCAAAAATGTCTGTGGACGGATAGAAGATAAGCCACTGGATGACATAATGAATATTTTCTTTTGGCCAAAAGATAATTGACTGTGCTTGGGTGACCAGATCTCTAGTAATTAAGATATCCCAGCTGTAGTTGGGGGATCCCCAAAGGGAGAGAAGGCAAGATGGAGCCCATGACAAGCATATAGAGGCTGAGCAGGGCAGACTGGGCAAGTTTGGTTTGGAGCCTTCAATCTAAAAACTGACACAGGCTTTCTTTATCTGCGCCCTCATCTTTGTCTTTGTCTTCTTCTTTTCTTTTTTTTTTTTTTTTAAAGAGATTTTTACTATAAGGCACACGTGCTCACCAGAGAGACAGAAAGCAAGAAATCACCCCCGCTGGGGGATGGCCTATGATGCGACCCCTTCTCCTCCATTCTACTCATGCCCAGCATGAGTTTTAAGTCGCTGGGTCTGGGACACAAATCAGGGTCAATTACGTGGGAGTCTAGCAATATCACCATTATGCCATCTGCTGTTCCCCAGACTTTCTTTTCACTCACAAAGCTCTTGTAGGATATAGGACTCAAGAAAATCACTACCGCTGTATGATGAAATGAAACCAAGGGAGCCAGTGAGGTATTTGAAAGGTGTAAAGACAAAGGAGAAAGAATATCTGGAGATAATGGGAAAATATCTGAGAGAATGGGAGCTGGAAGGTGAGAAGCAGGTATACCCTCCCCTACAAGCTCGAGGAGGGTGGAGGGGGAAGCTGTAGAGTGACAATCAGAAACTTGAGAATGTGGACAAAAACAGGTACCTTTTGTTCATAGCTCCTAACTGATTAGACTTGAGCCTCGCTTTGCAAACTACCATTGTTTTGGTGATCACCCACAAATTAAACATCTTTTTTTGTTTGTTTGTTTGTATTTTTGTTCTGTTTTGTTTTGCCAGTAACAAAAACAGGCACTCTCCAGAGAGAGAGACAGAGACATAGAGAGGGAAAGTGAGAAATCATTCCCCCAAAGAGAACAACCACACCATAGTCCCTTCCCCTCCATTCTCCTCTTAGGATTGTGGGCACATGCCAGCCTGATTTTATTTCTTTCTTTCTTCATTTTTCTTTAAATTTTCAAGCCACCAAGTCTAGGATTCAAACTGTCGTCAGCCATGTAGGAATCCAGTGCCTTTACCATGCCACTTGCTGGCCACAAAATTACTTTTAAAGAGGCCCCCATCTATTTTAAAACAGTATATTCCACTTGGAATCTCTAGTTCAAACAAAATGGTTTATTTATATCTCTTTAATCACTTAAGACCAATTTTCAAATCCTTCTTTGTCTGATTCTTTCTCATGTTTGTCCTTAGGCAAGAAATCAAACTGACTTTGTCTCTAAGGTGAGTGAGTTAAGGACATGCCGAAGCTTAACCTCAGCAGAACCCAGGAGTCTTTTTTTTTTTTTTTTTTGAGAGATTTTCACTGTAGGGCGCATGCGCTCGCCAGACAGAGAGAGACATAGAGACAGAAAGCGAGAAATCACCCCCCAGGGGGGATGGTCATGCCACAATCCCTTCTCCTCCATTCTCCTCTCGGGACCTTGGGCACGCACGCACACGCACCCGGCGTGAGTTTTAAGCCACCGGGTCCGGGACACGAACCACGGTCGACTACGTGGGAGTCCAGCGACATAGCCATTACGCTAACTGCTGGTTCCCAGAACCCAGGAGTCTTAAAGTGGCCAGTTTCAGATTTCCTTGCAAAACAAGCTACACTCCCCTCATACTGCTTGCTCCTGGATTCTCCTAGCGTGTTGCCAGGTAGCATTATATGGGATTTATTTAGGAAGCTTTCACTTTTCCTTCAGATGATTTAACCAGATAGAACGGCACAGTGATATTCATGTTCTAACAACTCTCTGTGAGTCAATGGTGACTCTGATTTCTTCACCTGCCTATTGACACTTCTTTCAAACAGTAAGAGATGCTAAAACATTTGCTTTGGTGTTGCTGTTTTTGCCATAGGCATGTGCACTCACTGGAGAGAGACATAGGGTGGGAAAGTGAGAAATCAACCCCAATAGGGGATGGCCACACTTCATCACTTCTCCTCTTGGGATTTTGGGAACACACTCACACATGTCTGGCATGATTTTCATGCTGCTGGGTCCAGGATTCAAATCACAGTTGGCTAAGTGGTTCAGTGCCTTCACCACCATACCACCTGCTGCCCTCTCCCTTTAATAACAAACAAACAAACAACTATTTCTGGGCAAAGTTTTAAAGGAAAAGTCAAAATATACAGCTAGAATGAGGCTTGAAAGAATATATTTTGGAGGCTGGAGAGTGGTACAGCAGTAAACCATGATGTTCAATGAAGCTGACCCCACGGGAAGGTTATAGCTTCACATCGTAAGACCTCCCTGAATATGCTCGGCATGTGCATGCTCATGAGCTGAGCCTGGCTGAGGCTGAGGCTGAATAGCTGCAGAGATACCTGCTAGGTGCTATCTTTCTCCCTCTTTCTCTCACTCTCTCTCTCACATGCTCATGGAAGAGATGAATAAATACATTTTTTAAATATTAGCATCAGAATTTAAAAACACACATGTATATTTAAGGAGTTAGACAATCCATGCCACCTTTTATCTTTTCATGAGATTGAACCAAGTTTTAACTTTAATAATTTACATCAAGGAATATATTCTGTTGGTCTTTTCTCCATGGAGAAACCATTATTTCAGTGGTATATTTGTGTTACCTTTCCAGTTGTTATTTTATAATGAAGAAAAGGGTATTTTTAAAGTAGGTATTTTACTATGATGGATTTATAATCTGTATGCAGTTTCCCAAGCAAATGAATTTGTTTATATAGATTGCAAGATTCTGTTCCCCCTGTTGGTTAGCTTTGCATTGGTAACATTGGCGTCTTTCTATAACCAAAGACATCTTCAACAAGAAAAAGGAGCATGAAACTCAATCCAGGTACCAGAAATCCAAGAATGCTGAAAATAAAATGCTATTTGTTCCTCAGTAGTACCTTGCCTTCATAGGAAGCAGGAAATACAGACTTGCTTTTGTCTTTAAAAGAAGTAAAGCAGTGTTGACTCAAGGACAAATACATAATGCCATGAATCATAAAGATTGGTGACAGAAAAGAAGTAAAGTCTCTTTTTTTCATCATCTCCCAGGATCCCTACACAAGAATCATGAACTAACAGGATGTTAGAGCTGGAAGGAGCCTTATAGATCATCCATGCAACCTCTTTCCTTCACTGGTGATCCAAGTGAAGTGCAAGGAAAGGAGGTGATTTGCCTAACTTTTAGCAGTGCTGCAAAACAAAACCTCTCAAATTCTTTACTTCTAAGTATTTCCAGGAACAATCATTCATCTCTTAGAAGTATATGTAGGTGTAAATAAAATTATAACCAAGGGGGTTTTTAATCTGACAAACTATACATTATGTGGCAGGGACAAACATTAACAATCAGAGCCAAGTTGTTACTATATTCAAGGAATGGAATAATACGTAATTTTACCACCTCTTGTTCTCCTACTTGTTCAGAAAATGTACATCTGAAACAAGCTTCATCTTTATTTTTTTTAAGAGAGATTTTTGCTATAGGGTGTGTGCACTTTCTGGAGAGACAGAGAGAGAGACCAAGAGACAGAAAGTGAGAAATCACCCCCCAGGGAAGATGGCCACACCTCAATCCCTTCTCTTCCATTCTTCTCTTGGGGCTTTGGGCATGCATGAACATGCGTCCAGCATGTTTTAAGTTGCCGGGTCTGGGACTTGAACTGCAGTTGACTATGTGGGGTCAGTAAAGTAACCATTATGCCATCTGCTGGTCCTCAAACTTCATCTTATGTAGTCTCGTCTCACATGTGGATCAGCTGAAATAAAATGGTTTAGATACCATCTTGCATTAGGGACTTAGAAGGTATGCAGAGCTAGTTGTTTTTTTTTTTTTTTTTTTTTTTTTTTTTTTTTTTTGAGAGGTTTTTGCTACAGGGCGCGTGCGCTTGCCAGAAAGATAGAGAGAAGCAGAGAGACAGAAAGCGGGAAATCACCCCCCAGGTGGGATAGCCATGCCGCAATTCCTTCTCCTCCATTTTTCTCAGGATCTTGGGCATGTACGTACATGTACCTGGTAAGTTTAAGCCATCGGGTCTGGGACTCGAACCATGGTCAACTACATGAGAGTTCAGTGACATAGCCATTATGCTAACTCCTGGTACCTTGAGTGGATTTTTATCACATAAGTCGCTAGGCAGTATTTGTCATGAAAATGGGCTTTGGCCATGCATTTCCAATGGCACAGTGGAAAACATGGTATTTATCACCACAGATTAGTGGCTAAATGCCTAATCTACCACTGGTTTACCTGCATTACTCTCCCTTGAAAGCTACTTTGGCAACTAAAGTACCTCGAGTGGTCATAAGTTTTATAAATAATTCTTTATAACTGGTTGAATTCAATGAACTCCAAAGTCTGATCCTACGCTGAGTTCCTCTGATTCTAAGAGCAGCAACAGAAATCGTGGGCATCTTCCAGGTGTCATTCTAAACAAAGCACATTTGAGGGGAAAATCTTTTAAACTCATCATCTTGCCATTTTGACCAATGTAAAAATCCAGTTCAATTTTTCAAAAGCTTTATTGGAATTTCTGCATATATATGCATACATTCTAAATATATAGCTCCCTCAAACTACCATCCTGTCTGTGTAACAACTGAAATTAGATAGAAAACCTTTTTCCCAGCCTTGGTAAATTGTATCTAGAGATCACTGCTCAATAGCCTATCATCTTCCGTAGAGAGGTTTTATTCCTTTTGTCTAAATATTATGTTGTCAGGAAAGTAATGACATATTTCTCTATGTAAAAATGTTTCTTGACTTTCCCGATGACCCAATATAATGAAAGTCAAGCAAAATCCCACCACAGAGTACACTACTATACCACAGATGGGAATAGTATTAATTATCATAGTTTCTGGCTTCTCAAGTTATGTGAAATTTGTCTCATATCATATCACCAATTATAAGAGAATAATCTGCAAAACAAGTGGAAAGTTCAGTTCCATAAGACATTTTATTCCTTGTAATTGCCAAAAAAGTTTCAGAGATTACATGAAGCACTATTTATGAATTGACACATGTGGAAGGAAAATTCCAATGAATATCTTTGATAATGAAATCGATAAGGATAATGATGTTTCATATCCTATAGGTAAGGGGTTGAGAATTCAACTGTAAATGGATTCAGGGGAAATATTCAAAAACCGTTGCTCTCCAGGTTCACAGAAGGCACGGTGCAGCTCTCCATCCAGTGCCTCAGGTTACGTGGGTAAGAGCACACGTACTGTGCGTTTTACCTCCTATTTATTGAACTTCCAGATGTGGTCAGATTAGCAGAGGAAATGTTTTCTAGGTCATGAGGGAATTTAATTCTTATCGTCATTGTGGAAGACTGGCAACTGCATTCCTGATCTAAAGGAGAAACTTCTAATTGTGGTCAAAAAGGTAATTAAACCAAAATAATTCTAGGTCTGCTTCAGTGACTCCTTATTTTTGAATTATTTTAGTTCAAACTTAAATCCATTCCCTTGATAGTTACTGAAGAAATTTATAAAAAAGGAAATTGTCCAGAAAGGATAACACTAAACATTAATCTCTTTTGGATCAAGGAGTCTGTATGTTTGGAATAAATTAGAATTTCATGGGCATGTAGGTACTTGAGTGGTCACTGTGAGCAGGCAAGTACTTGGGACGGTGGGAAATAGATGTGGTGCTGTTCTGCTTTGTGGCAGGCCCTGTTACAGTACTTACTATATGCCATCTGGGCAAGCCCTACCATGCAGGTCTTCTAATGCCCATTTCACGCTAGTTTCTCCTATGGAAGGTAGTCTGTACGATGTCCCTTAACTATCCCAGCCTCCTGGTATTCATGCCCTGTGTTATTCCTTCCTCTTAAATATATGGTGGATTGGGGCCATCAAGTGGTATGGTAGTTAAGGCACTGAATTCCCACATGGCAAGCCATGGTTCAAGTCCCAAACATGGAGGCTTGAAATTCACACAGGGTGTGTGTGTGCATACATAGCCAAAATTTCAGGAGGAGAAGGAAGGAAGAAGGATTGTAGCATAGCCATCCCCTCTGGAATGTGATTTCTCAGTTTCTCTCTCTGTCTTTCCATCTCTCTCTGGTGAGTGCACATACCTCATGGCAAAAATTAAAAAAAAAAAAAAAAAGGTGGACGTACTGACTCTTTTTAAGGAATAGATGGAATAACACAGAGTGATCGACTGTGACTTTCAAGATTAGATTGAAGACAAAAGTGGCTTCCATCTTGGGGGTCTCCCTTCCTCCTTTCTTCTCTCTCTGAAGAATGCGCTGTCCTATGGAGAGGTCCATGTGGGAAGGGCTATGTGTTGACCTGATGTTTCTGGTCAACAAGGTGTCAGGACGAAAGGCCTGCCAAAAGCCATAGGAATAATATTGGAAACATTTCTTTTGAAATTGAGCCATGGGAAGACTGAAGCCCCGACTATCACCTGGGTTGCGGCCTTATAATGATTCTGAGACAGAGGCACCAGCTAAGCCACACCAAATTCCTAACCTACAGAAATTATGAAATAACATCTCCTTGTTGCTTTAAGCTGCTAAATTTTAAAATAATTTATTTCACAGCAACAGATAATTAACACAACACCATTTCCTCCTCCTCTGGTACCATTATCTAAGACGCAACTCCATGAATGAAAGGAATTAAGAGCTGGGTATCACAGTTGAGTGACTGAATGACAGTCAACTCTTGGCGCCATCAGAGGCTGCCCTTCTTGCCAAAAGACAAGATTATAAGGCATGAGGTTGGCATTCACTACAAAGCTGTCAGAGTTGCTTGGTTAGTGCAGGAGGATAGCTAAAAAGGGGCCTAAAGCCCAAGTCCTCTATATTGATCATGTCTCAGCTCACAGTGCTATAGCTCAGTCTGGCAAGGGGCCAGTGGCATCTGATCTCCCGTTCTCCACATGGCAAGCCATGGTTCAAGTCCCAAACATGGAGGCTTGAAATTCACACAGGGTGTGTGTGTGCATACATAGCCAAAATTTCAGGAGGAGAAGGAAGGAAGAAGGATTGTAGCATAGCCATCCCCTCTGGAATGTGATTTCTCAGTTTCTCTCTCTGTCTTTCCATCTCTCTCTGGTGAGTGCACATACCTCATGGCAAAAATTAAAAAAAAAAAAAAAAAAGGTGGACGTACTGACTCTTTTTAAGGAATAGATGGAATAACACAGAGTGATCGACTGTGACTTTCAAGATTAGATTGAAGACAAAAGTGGCTTCCATCTTGGGGGTCTCCCTTCCTCCTTTCTTCTCTCTCTGAAGAATGCGCTGTCCTATGGAGAGGTCCATGTGGGAAGGGCTATGTGTTGACCTGATGTTTCTGGTCAACAAGGTGTCAGGACGAAAGGCCTGCCAAAAGCCATAGGAATAATATTGGAAACATTTCTTTTGAAATTGAGCCATGGGAAGACTGAAGCCCCGACTATCACCTGGGTTGCGGCCTTATAATGATTCTGAGACAGAGGCACCAGCTAAGCCACACCAAATTCCTAACCTACAGAAATTATGAAATAACATCTCCTTGTTGCTTTAAGCTGCTAAATTTTAAAATAATTTATTTCACAGCAACAGATAATTAACACAACACCATTTCCTCCTCCTCTGGTACCATTATCTAAGACGCAACTCCATGAATGAAAGGAATTAAGAGCTGGGTATCACAGTTGAGTGACTGAATGACAGTCAACTCTTGGCGCCATCAGAGGCTGCCCTTCTTGCCAAAAGACAAGATTATAAGGCATGAGGTTGGCATTCACTACAAAGCTGTCAGAGTTGCTTGGTTAGTGCAGGAGGATAGCTAAAAAGGGGCCTAAAGCCCAAGTCCTCTATATTGATCATGTCTCAGCTCACAGTGCTATAGCTCAGTCTGGCAAGGGGCCAGTGGCATCTGATCTCCCGTTCTCCATTTCCCTCATAAATTAGTCAAGGCCTGGGAAGGACATCTACCTTATTTCCCTCTTCTGCCTCCACTTCTGCCATACACATTGAGGGTATAGAAGGGCTCTTTGTCAAGCTATCTGAAAAAAAAAATGCTACAGCCCTATTCCTTTTTGCAATAAATCTGGAAGGAATACAATCAAACAGCATGTATTTGGCATTGAGTTGTGTTTGAGCGTTGCAGGAAGAAAAATGAAAAATATGTCTTGGCAGTGAGGTAGACAGAAAGGAGGCCTTTAATTAAAGATCTGAAACATACATGATCAAGGCCAATTAATAATCATCAAGGAATCAGAAAAGGAAGGACAGTAATAAAAAGAATCTGCAAAGTCAGAATTTTAGGTGAGAGCAGAAATCCCATCCACATTCTTTTGAACCACTAGATTGGTAAGAAACCCTCATTTTGTATCTTTCTAACTAGTATCTACTCATTATCAGTGACCTCAGAAACTTTACAGTCCATCTGGTCAATCATGATACCTAAACTACCATTATATGCAATCCTTCAACAATAATGTGTGCACCAAACTCATCTAGTCAAAGATGGACTGCTTCAGAATCCTTCAACGCCCTTGTATTCTTCCAGAGCCACAGTGAAAGAATTTCATTCTACACAAATCTGGTAGTCAACTGAAATGGATATACTTTCTGGGTGGAGCTCAAAGCAAAGGGTAAAAAGAAAATCTATGAAGATTACAAAGCAGGTCCAGCCTGGTGGTATATTCAGTAGCAAACGGAACTTCAGAGTTGAAAGCCACATGGCCTAGTAGGGATTCAGATCCCCAGGCTGGACAGAAAACACACCAGCGTGTATGTGTGTGCCTACATTCCTGACAAATGGTAGAACCGGGGAAAACGTAGTGTAGAGACCTGCAGGTGCTTTATTCTCTGTCTCTCTTGTGACCTAGCCCGTGGGAGCACACATGTGAATTATGAATAAAATTAAAAATTTAGAAAAAGATTACATACTAAATGAAGGTACAGATTTTAAGTTCTGCTATCATTAGACTTTTAACTTTCCTTGTAACAAAATCCATCATGAAATAGTAGCAGTCGCTTATGAAATTAAAAATAATCTTAGCCACAGTAACATATGATGCTGGACACTACTACTTGTCATGCTGAGACCCCATAGGAGGCCCAGGTTTGATTCTCAGGCCACTCTAAGCCAGGCATGGTGGCACATGCCTGTAATCCCAGTTACTCAAGAGGCTGAGTGAGGAGGATCACAACATAAGGAAACTGTCTAAAACAACAACAAAACCCACCATGCACACAAGTAAATAAATTAAAGTAGGTTGGCTGAGGCAGAAAGAAATTTGCCCTTCCTTACAATGGTTTGCAAACTTGAGTGAAATGATCAGATTATCAAGTGATCAAATGTCAGGGGCTGGAATGTGTCCAAGGAGGACCCAACCTTATCCAGGCTGTTTTAGCCCAAGTAGCAATCGATGCAGTTTTCTGCCATCTGCTTATTTTGTTTCCAGTCAAGCAAAACCAGGGCTTATCTCCCTCACAGATCAGCATATGACATATGCCTCAGATATGTTTCCTTGTCAGCCTCATAAACACCACTGGACATGTCAGCAGCAGTGGAAGACCCTTGTTTTGGTTCATGGATTACAGGCTGTGACATCTATCAACAAAGAAACAACTGGCTCCTACGTCTGTCCTTGAGAGTGGCCTACCTGAGTGAGAGACTGTGATGAAGGACAAATGGACTCCCAAGGTTTGTCCAGGTTCCCTTTTTTAGTAGTCCAAATAGGTGAGCGGGCCTGGTAGGCAAAGGAGAAGCCTCCTTGACTGAGATTAGGGACCTGAAATACTTTTTTGTATTCCCAAGAACTGAGACAGGCTGCTAGTTTCCAGGGCTTAGTGCTTCTAAAGACTGACAACCTCTGGATCAGCAATGTCTATTAAATCTTAACTATTTAACTATGCATATCCCTAAGGGAAATGATTTAGCAATTTAATAAATATAAATACTAAACCTCTAAATATCCGTATCTATATATAGAGAGATATTCAATTCATTAAAAGTGCATTATTGCTTTGTTGGAGCTGGTTGGCAGCACAGTGGTAAAACACAATGCTCTGTGTGGCTGGCCCACAAGGGAGATAGTTCTAGGTTCACATCCTGAGGCCTCCCTGAGTAGGATGGACATGCATATGCCCATGATCCAGAGCTGCTGGAACTGGGGGTAGATGGCAGTATGAGGACCCTTGGGGATACTGTTTGGCTATTTCTCGTTTTATCTTTTGCTCTTGCTCATAGAGGAAATAAACAGACTATTTTTTTTTTCTTAAAAAAGTATATTTTTACTTTGATAATTATAATTATCCTTTGAAATACATTGGATAAATATTAGTATTTTTTTACAGATGAGAAAACCACTCTAAAGAAGCTTAAATGGGGTGTGTGAAGCTGCATAGCTATTTCATAGAAAATTGGAGTGACTCTGTATGTCCTCTGTCCCACTCCAACTGATTGCTAGATTTATTCATCACTCATCATGCACCTGCTGTGTGGAAGGGAACGTGTTAGATAATGTGAGCCATGTGGGTAACCCACGAAGCCTTACTTTAACAAAAACTTACACGATGCTTACTAGGTCCCAACTACTTTGCTAAACATAGTATACAGATTAATCCTCCTAAACATCCTCCTACAAAGTGAGAGATAGGTAACTTGCCCAAAGTCACACACATACCTAGTACCTAGTAGTGCTGAAATTTGAATACAGACATTCTGACTTGAACAAGTATTTTTGTTTTTAATTTGCTATATGGTACAAGTGCTTATCAGAGAGAGACCGAGAGGGAGAGAAAAGAGAGGGAGAGAAAATGAGAAATCATCCCCCTAAAGGAGATGAACACATCACAATACTTTCTCCTCTTGGGATTTTTGGGCAAGTATGCACACAGGTCCAGTGTGTTTATCAAGTCATAAGGTCTGGGACTTGAACTGCACAATCAGCCATGTGGGAACCAATAAACTTAACCGTCATACCACCTAGCTGTTCTCTTGATTCTTTGCTATGCTGCTGTGCAAGACTAATGTTTGATGGATTTTAGAGAATGACTGGATATCAAAAGCAACAAGCAGACAGGAAGGAAGGACAGAAAATAAGGCCCTTCAATAAATCCCGGCTTAGATTTTAAAGAAGGGGTAGGAATCATTGCGAGAGGAAGGAACTAAGAATAAAATTCTGTCATTAACACTCTGAACTGCAAGAGAGGTTTCCAGCTCCTTTAAGGATCTAAGCCACTAAACTTTGGTTCTGGTAACCTCTGACAGTTAGATTAACTAGGACTCTTATTTCAGCATTGAATCAATTCACACTCAGCAGGAGTAAAATAATGATCTAATCTGCAATTTTCTTACATAGTCCAATGTAATGTCTGCAAGAAGAATAAATGCCAATTTGTCTCTAAGATACACATCTGGAGCAAGTTCCTATGGGAAATGAATAAAAGCTTGTCTATATTCTTTGCATTGTAAAAATCTATCTGTAGAACTAATTCTGGGATTTCTGAAGTTGTTTCTATAGTCCAGAGTATCTCAAAAAGAGGAAGGGGAAAAAAATCTGTTGATTATTGGTAGCATGACTTCCAGCTTAGAAAACAATACATAGGCTAAATGCATATGAGCACACTGGAAAAACAAGGGAGGGAGGAGAGGAGGGAGACAGTTCAAGAGATGAACATCTTAGCCATGCTGCCCTTGAATGGAGTCACCAGAATGACCTCTTCAATCCACTCATAATAAAGGGTATTTTAGAGGGTTTTGTTTTTGTTTTTGTTTTTGTTTTTTTTTAGAATAAGTAATTTCTTGGGTATTAGCTCACTTGGTTCTAATGACTGCCTATAAAAAATGTTTAATTAACAACTAAGCCAAATTGTTGATACATACAAATTTATAAGTGACTTTGTATTACCAAAGAAATTTGCTTCTATGGTTTAAAACCATAAAAATTGTATTCTCTCCATTAAGTTACACTGTAGTATTATTTTTAAAGTTTATTTAAACAGAGAGAGAAATAAAAGGTAAGAAAAAGAGAGAAAGAGTCACCCCTAACAGAGTCCTCATTCCATGACACACGCCTAACTTCCGTAGGATGGTATTATGAGCATAGGCATATATACCTAGTGTGCTCAGGGAGGCCCCAGGACACAAACCCAGGACTTTCCAATGTGGGTCCAGTTGCATCACAACTGCACCATCATATGACCCCAAGTATTGCATTTTATTCCAGCAGAAATCATTCACATTTTGATTGAGGCTGAGGCTTGTGACTCGCTCAATTATTTGAAGAATAACAACAGTATTTACAGTCAGCATTATCTATTTGATAGTCAAAATCAGGAAGTTTGGAAGATCAGGAAATTACTGAATACCTCCATACCAAGAGTGCTAACACAGACTATAAAGATTCTTTCTCAATGGAATCTTTGGGACTGGTAGTATCCTGATTGGCATATATTTGGTGCTACATTATGGATGTTTACCAGCTTCACATACATTCATAAAAAATCACAAGAACAATTTCCCCTAATAGTTACACTGGGCCTGAATGGTTATTTGAAAAAAAAAAAAATTCAGAAACTACCAGTTACTCAAGAATTGCAATAACCCACTTCTCACACATTAATAAGTATATATCTCAGATGAATAATAAGTAAGGGCCCTGTCAAGATCTTCTGAAATCCGAAATGAAATAATAATAGTGGTTGCTTATTTTCTATTTATTCATAAACTCATTCATCTAGCCATTGACCTATTCATCCATTCAAGTGAATAGCAGATCTAAGAAGCTGCCAGAAGAATACTTACAGATATTTGATAGGATTTTCAAGGGGTAGCTCTCCAAAGAGTCCTACGTTCATTCAAGGGAAAAAATAAATAATTTTTAGAGCTAATAAATCTGTTCAGAATATTAATGGATAGGAAGAGTCTGATGCAAATTCTTCTAGGGCAAGAAGAAGTCCTATGCACAGACCTAACACACTTCTGCTACATCACTAAACTGAGCCCCAACCTATGGTTTTGCTCCGTCCCAGAAACTCCCCAATCTGCTCACCTTTAAGAGGGATGCAGGAAACAAACCCCTGCAAATAATTATGTTTTTTTAGAGCAGGTTCTAAATTTTCCAACAATAAATGTATATTTGATAGCAAGTATAATAACTGCTTTTATTAGAAAGATTTATTTTAAAATGGTTTAGTTTTGTGGTTGTTTTTTGTTTCCTTTTTGGGATATGGATAACTTATTTCTCCTGTCAGAAAACTGAAAGATTCAAAAAAAGAAAAAAATGTAAAAGACAATAGGTGGTATTCATGTGTGGAATAATAGCAAGGAAATCATTCTAACTACCTTGATAACATGTAAATGTCTCTAAAAGAGAAAACAGTAATAATACACACACACACACACACACACACACACACACACACACACAGGGAGAGAGAGAGAGAGAGAGAAATATGGAACTATTAAGAAAGCATTGCCCAGTGGCTGGCAAGTGTCATGGTGGTTAAGGGCTCTGGACTCCCACATGGCCAACTGCGGTTTGAGTCCTGGACCTGGCAGTTTACTTTCACACTCTCTCTCACGTGCACGCGCTCTTGTTCCCACTCTCTCTAGTTCTGCCTCTCTCTGGTCAAATTAAATAAGTAAATAAGGTTAAATAAAATAATTATTTAAAAGAAAAGAAAGAGAGAAAGAAAGCATTGCCTATAGGTGGTATATTGGTCAAAGTCTTCCTAAAGGCATTAAACGGTTTTTAATGACTCAAGGCTAGCAAGTACCGTGAAGCTGTGATTTGCTTCTTTTCACATAGGCAGCTGATAGAGTGGCTGCAGTGAAAAACGATGTAATCTTGTACATTTTAAACTTCCTTTTCACTCCTCCTTTTCTTCGGGCATGTGAAGAAAAATCCCACCCTTTTCATGTAACATACAGTCTGAAGATATTTCCTAGTAGGATTACACAGAGTTGTGTTTGTTTTACTGTCAAGGACATCATGGAAACTGACAGTCAAATTAACAATTTATGGAACACCTACTGTTTGTTATCCAGAATAAACACAGAAGGCTTGTATACAATGCAGTGGCCAATTAGATGGTCATTGTGTTTTTTCTCATTTGGTATGATGGTAGCTTCCCAAATGAATGACACTCAGCATATACAAAACCCTAAGTACAGAATCAAAAGAGGTAAAGATGGAAGAAAAGGTGAAGTAGATTGTCACATCCCACGGCTTTCTTATAAATTACCATATTGCTTTTTAATTATTGTATTACTTTCATCTATGACAATTCCAAACACAGGTTCAGGACAGGTCCTGATCACTGTCTTAAATTATAAGATTGCTATAAATCTGTCACATTGTCTGGGCTGACAGTAAAATACCATCATAGTTGTATATTATAATAAAATTTTAAAAATAATGTGCCATACTATCATTATGGAGACCAGATATTAGAACTCAAATGTCACTTTCAGAGAAAGTTCCTAGAAATTTTAATGGCCACAGAATAAACACATTATAAGTCGCAAGGTCACAACTTGATAATTCATCAGAAAAGTGACTTTTTCTCTGACCATCCTTTGTATAATAAAGTCTCATCCTCTCAAATCCCTATTCCTTTTCTCTACCTTATTTCTTTTTGTAGCACTTATTACCATCTAATAAACTAGCTAATTTACTTATTTATTTTGTTAACTACTTCTAAATCTCTTCCCACAGAAAGAAAATTCCAGAAAGACAGGGTTCATTTTATAAACATCAGTGAACAATTTCTTCATTAATTAATGTGTCATACCAGTTGGGTGTGGACTTGGTATTAAAATCACAGTGCTAATTTGGCAAAGGGAGAAAATAAGGAGATCCACAATGAGGAGAGAAGAGGATGAAATGTCAGTGGCAGAGGAGACTTGGTTAGGCATACAAAGCCGCTCACGATTTCTGATCTTTGCACTGCATTTTCCTCTGCTGTTTCTTGATGTCATTTTTTTTTCTCAGTCTTAACATTTTGATTTTTAACTCAATAGTCCTATAGCAAAAGGAACTTTGTTCCCCAGAGGGAAATTCAGTATACGCTTCTATCACTCCCACATCACATAAAACGATGGCATGCTTTGTTTTGTTTTAAACAGCTACAGAGTTTGTGCGCTCCCCTAGAGAGAGACAGAGAGGAAGAGAGAGAGCAAAAGTGGAAAATTCTCATCCAGGAGGATGGCTACAACACAATGTCTTGTCCTACACTCTCTACTCAAGATTTTGGGCACACTTCCACATGTGTCCAGTGTGTTTTGTCAGCACAAAGTCTGGGATTTGAACCACATGATCAGCCATGTGGGATTCATCCTCCTTAGCCACCATGCCACCTGGCTGGCCCAATGGTATCATGTGTTGACCTCTAGAATACAAACAGAATAGCTCTGCTTCTAGTATTCACATGTGAATTGCTTTAAAGGTAGTGAGAACCTAGATTGTATATGGCTGTTCTTTCTTTGTCTTCTCTCCTGTCCTTTCCCTGAAACCTCCCACCAATCTGAATCGCATAATTGAAACTCCAGGTGAAATGAGCAGCATCAGTAATTCTTCACTGGAGTCTGTTTACTTGGACTTCTGTTCACCATGCTTATGTATTCATGAATAATAAAAAATATTAAACTATGTATTTATTGGTTAGTGCCATTCTTTCCTCTCTTTTGTGTTTCATTTTAAATAACCCAAGAACTGTAACACAAATAAAACAAACACACAAAATAAAATATCTGATACCCCTAGGAAATTAAATGCTAAAATACTACGTTAATTCAACCAACAAGTGGAGGCTTTAAATGTAGAGAAGTCAAGAAAAATCAAATTTATGCTTCCCACTGTCCCCATAACAGCTATACTGCATATGTACATGTTATTAAGACATAAATATAAGGTAGCAGGCATAGTTGAGAGAATTAAGTAGGCAACTTGGAAACAGTGCAGTCGTTGGCTCAGTATGTGACCATGATCAAATGTGACCAACACTGAGGGTCTCAGATCTTCCCTCTCCCCCAACTTTTTTTTTTCCAGGAATACATATATCTAAGTAATTAAAGGAGTTACTAACTCTTTTGTGCAACAGATTTACAGTTAAAAAGTATTTTCTACTTTTACAATAAAATGACTTCCTAGGTGACTTAATAAAATTTATTTTTCTAAAATTAGTATACATTATATAATGAAAAACCTGCCTCTCAAAATAAAATAACTGAAGACAGATTGAAAAATAACCTCTAGGGACCAGCAGATGGTGTAATGGTTACATCATTGGACTACCACGTAGTCCCAAACGGTTCATGTCCCAGACCTGGCAGCTTAAAACTCACACTTGGTGTGTGTGTATGTGTGACCAAAATCCCAGGAGGACAGTGGAGGAGAAGGGATTGCAGCATGGCTCTCTTCCCTGGGGAGGTGATTTCTCACTTTTCTTCTCACTTTTTCTCTCTCTCTGTCTCTCCAGTGAGTGTATTCACCCTATGACAAAAAAACTAAAAAAACTAAAACAAAGATTAAAAAAAAAAAATCCCACTCCTTTTTCTAGTCTATGTGGTCTCCATATATTGATTTACTTAATTTTCTGTCTCATCTCTGACCAATTTTCCTCTAAATTCTAGCAACCTTCATTTTCAGCAGTCTATCCCATGTCCTTATGAAATCAGGGCCAATACATACACCATCACTCTGTCTGCCTCCTTTCTTGACTTGGTACAATCTTACCCTTCTTTAAAGATCTAAACCAAATGCTACTTTCTGAAGAATATCTAGTCTATCAGAAACTTAGACATCAAAAACACAACACTAAAAGACAAAAGCAAGATGTGAATCAGTACAATTAGTATTTTAATATGTAAATAAATGGAATAAATATAAAATAATATACACTGGGTTTTCTCTAAGTGAACATATAAGGGAACTTGGAACATTTATGAAAAATAAAATTAAAGTTCATTCTGGTGCAAAAAGTTTTTGAAACCCATGCATAGTTTTTTATAATACACGTTTTTTTTGTGAACTTTTGGTTTAACCTAACAATTTTTTAAAAGAAGAAACATATATCTGTATGTTATTTTTATAATTTACAAGATTATAAAATTTACTAAAGACTGAAGGAAAGTATACCAAATTATTTTTTTTAATTTTTACTTATTATTGTTATTATTTTAACCCTAGAAAAAGAGACAAAAGAAAGAGAGAGAGAGAGAGAGAAAGAAAGCCACCACGTCTTGGACTTGAACCATGGTCAACCATGTGGGAGTCCAGCACCTCAATCACCACACCAAATGCCAACCCCAGTTTGCCAAATTCTTAATAGAGGTTGATTCTGGATAGTAGGGAATATACACATTATCCATGTAAACTACTTTTTTCTTTAAACTTTTGAGTTTATTTTTTAATTAAAAAATCAAAAAGGAAGCAGAATAGGGGGGTCTATTCCCTGAAGCTGGAGGAAGAATAGAAGAGAGATCCAGGGACCTAAGTAGAGGCCAAGAAAGAACTTTAGGGATGTATTCAGTTGGAGACATCATTGTAACCTGGTCCCCACTATTCTTTTTGAGCATTCCTTTGGAACTCTTAAAAGAATTTCTGAGACTACCTGAATCCCCATCTTTCTTAGAGTTCCTTGAACATCATTTAGAAAAAACTGCCCTCATAGACCTGTTTTTCATTAAGACTTTCTTATTCCCTGATGGTGTTGTGTGCTATAAATGAATCTGAGAAAGAGAAGACCTAGGTTCTTTTCTTTGGCTATGTCACTATAGTTTGGGCATGTAATTCTCTCCCAGAAGAAAACCACTGATGATTAAGAGAAAGTGAATAAGAAGCTTAAAATGGCTTATATAAACACATATTATTTACCATTTAATTCATTAGGAATTCATTCTCAATTACTTTAGTTTTACATGAATGATAAGAATACTTTTACAATGATGTAGACTTTCTCACACACATTGGTTTTTATAAATATGTAGATACACAAAAACAAGAAAAAAATGTGTATTGACCAATATAATTAAGAACACAAACATTCTAGGAATGGGTTTGAATGAAGAAATTTAGTAATATTTTTTCTGTATCAATACTTTAATCTTTCTTCAAGTCAATATACAAAAAGAACCTGTTATCCCAAAATGTCAAATTATTTTATTTGGCTCTCTAATGGTAAGACTCTAGGAATCATCCGTCTATCTTAAGTAAACATAAATAAGTTATAAAACACTAAAAGAGTGTCTTGCTCTTGTTTTGTTTCCTCTTTCCATCAGCTTCTTGTATTCAAAGAAGGCATAACCCCTTTTTGTGACACCTCACTTCGCCATCATGGAAATGCCTCTGATGATGTGGCAAGATATGTTTCAAACAATACTTCCTATGGGTTCAGGTCTGCAAGAAGAATTATTTTATACACACACACACACACACACACACACACATATATAGATATATATATATATAGAGAGAGAGAGAGAGAGAAAGAGAGTAGAGTAGTGTAATTGTGGATTCATTGTTTGCCTAACCTCCTTACCTCTAAAGAATATATAAATTATGAACAAAAGAATTCAGTGTTTGGAAGCTAGGAGTTTAATTTGTCATTCAAACCAAAATCTATTCAATAGAAACAAAACCATATGCAAATGAACATCCTCAGTTGAATACACCAATAGTTTACTTCTTCATTTATCACAAAATATAAAGGTAAACTATGTTAAAATTCCTCTAAATTATCATCATCTAGTCCTCCCCCTTTTCTCAAAACTCACACTAAACAAATTATTGCCTGTAAGGGAGTAATTTCAGGTTGTTCACCTCAGAATTATTGCTGCCAATTGCTATTATGGTAAGACCAATTTTCCCTGCAAGAATTCACAAAACCCAGAAACTCAAGGTTTTTGTTTTGTGTTTTATATTTTTCTCACACATGGGAAAAAAAGAAATGAATAAAGATTGAGAAATAAAACACATGAGTGTTACAAACCCTTTGATTACTCTAATTACACCTAAAAGGAAAACAAGACCCCTCTTTTGGTACCAGAGGTATGAATAATTAACGGAAAAGGAAGGAAGACAGAAAAGCTATAACCATCATCAATTGATCTGCATGACCACCAGAGAAGCATGTTGCGCCCTGACAAAAGTTAGTCATCATTGCAATTTCTTTCACACCCTTAAAAAGCAAACCTCCTCTTCTCTCTTGTGCCTCAGTCTTATAGCTCATTGTGATGCTGTTTTCAAATGTATTAATACCATTCTGGGGGGCCTGAGTCCGTAAGGAAGAAATCCTTGGAAATGTGGTCATTGAGTGTATGTGGAAAGAG
>NW_006160041.1:3924410-3953464 GCF_000334495.1 Tupaia belangeri chinensis | reverse complement strand
AGTGAATTGTGAATACTCAAAGTCTTAAGGGTAGTCATAGAGAAAACTGAAGCTCTGTAAATATTTTAGTTACATTTCCTTCATTGAAATTGTATAATGAAAGAAAGAAGGATTATTAGTATAAAGGAAGGGACAAGCATGGAAGGAGAATTGGTGAGAGATTTCAGCCTGGCCGCTAATAGGAACCAGATGCTTTCTGCTCCAAGCAATAAAAATCTTTGCATGCAATTACTTCCAGTGATCAAGAGCCTGTCATGTTTTCACAGGTAATGGAGAAGCACTGCTTCTAATGGGGAACTCTTGAAGACACCAAATAGCCAGTGGCTAAATCAAACAATTTTAAAATTATAGACATTTTGGTAAATAAATGAGCATGCTTCAGTGTGACAAAAAGGATTTCCAAACAGCTCTCTACTTATTTATGTGTTTGTGTGTTTCACCTCAAGAAAGGAAGGGAATGCTCAGAGAATGGAGCTGGGATCTCTGGGTGAGGTGTGATAGATTAGTTCGGGCAAACTGAAACAACAGCTATTACTCTTTCAGCCCACTCTGGAACCAGACATGCTGCACAAATCCATGGTCAAGGGAGATAGGGAGGGGCACACTCTTTATCCTTTTATGAAGGTGATACAATGAATTGGAGCAAGGACATGTACAAATCATATATAACCCAGTTTGGGTGGCAAAAGAAATGGTAATTTTTATTGACTGAGATCTAGCAATTGATGTTGGGTGGCCTCAAGAAAGCAGGCTGGAGGTTATTTTTTTATGCTTTTCTTCTTTTTTATTAATGAATTATTTTATTGAACTTTATGTATTTATTTATTTATTTTAAATTGATCGGGGGTTGGGGTGACTGAGAAAGCATGTCACCAGGTTCAGGACTTGAACTACGGTGGGCCACGTGGGAGTCCAGCACCCTTAACCACAACATCAACTGCTGGCCCTATGGAACTGAGCTTTTACACTTCTAGATCATTCCTTCACATCTTTCCACTGCAGCTCAAAGAAATACTAAGCCCCTGAACGTGGTCCCCTTGCAAGTCTTACCCTGTTTCCCATTGTCCAGCCACGTCAGCTTGATTCACTCACCTTTATCACATTCCGTCATGTTATAGGGACTTTGTACACTGTGTTATCAGGCTTTGATAGCCTTTCCTCTTTTTCTTGGTTAATTACACTTATTTCTGGCCGTGGTACTTCTTCAAACAACTTCTTTCTGACCTTCCTTATTCTGTCAACTCTCTTTCATCAGGCAGCATCAAGGACTACCACTTTGTAACACTCATCACTGCTGCAAATGTACTCTTGTTTGTGAGAGGCTTTGGTTACTGTGTGTTTCTCCCTGTAGAATATACGCTTCACATGAAGGAAAACAGCACCTCTTTTATACCTGTTTGGGTCTCCAGTGCTTAGTACCTACAAGGTACTTGATACATTCTTGTTGAGTAAATAAGTAAATTAAAAAATTCCTCCCAGGATACAGACCATTTCTAAATTTCTAAAAGGAGAGTCAGCCAAATACAGAAGCTTCTAGACAGGTGCATGTTTTTCCATCTTGAATCATTATTACCTTTTGATATTTATTGGTACAGAGACTAAGGCCAGAGCACATTGCACAATGATTGCATGTTCTGTAATCATTCATGCACAGCAAACACTGACTTTCCTTCTAATTCTCTGAGAGGGAACAGCCATGGTCCTTGCCCTCATCTAAAAGGATTACAGCAGCAGGACCAGTAGATAGCATAATGGTTATGTCACTGGACTCCCACATATTTGACTGTGGCTCGAGTCCTGGACCCAGTGGCTTAAAACTCATGCCAGGATATATGTGTGCATGCTCAAGATCCTGAGAAGAAAATGGAGGAGAAAGGATTGCATTTGGCCATCCCCCCCAGAGGGTGATTTCTCTCTTTCTGTCTCTCTGGTGAGCACACAAGTCCTATCACAAAAATTACTCTCTCAAAAAAAAAAAAAAAAGAAAAGAAAAAAAAAGATTATAGCAGCAATGAAAACAACACATTCATAGAGATAATGGGAAGGTGTTGGAGGAAGTCAGAAAAAAAAGAGAAAGGAGGTGTTTTCATCTTATTTCAAGCCTAAGAATGAGATTTTTATAACCCTAGTTTTATAGGAAACTGAGGTATGGAGAGGTAAAGAAACTTATTCTTACAAAATTAATATAATGAGTTAGATCTCAAAAATAGGTTTTGCAGAGGCCCAAATCACATTACTAGGGTTCCTTTGGGTGATAGGATTCTCTAGTACTTTATACTGAAAAGAGCCTAAAGTATTTTGGCTACACATGTAAAATAAGAGCAGTCACTTTACCATTCTTCATCACTTGAACAGACATGCAGATGAAAAATCAGCATCCCAAGATTTGACCAATTTCCACATACATTTATGGAGCATGCACCATGGACAGGAACTATGCTAAAGTGGAGATTAGGCATAGAAGACACATTACTTACCCTCAAAAAGGATACAAGTAAACATGGTTCACTGGGGAAAGAAGCTTACATGCAATGAAATATTTTTTACAGACAATACCTACTCTTGATGCTCATGCTCTCATTTCAAGGCTATTTGGCTTCTGCTTTAGAGATCTCATTGATGAGTCTCTATTCCAACAGAATTTTATAGTACTTTGATCTATCTTAGAAGTATACCATGTGGCACTAAAGCCCTGGTAAGAATCCAAATCCCATTTCCACAGAGTCTGGGGCATATTTCAGATTTGTTGCTTGCTACGTTTAGCTATCTCAACCACAAGGGAGATGGTCTCTGGGGTGAAATATATTGATTCACTGAGGTCAAATCTGTGTTCCCAAAAACTTGCGTGTTTTCCCCAAACCTGCAAGCCCAAGTCAGAGGTGAATGAAGTAGGTTTACTGGCACTTATGTAGAACTGGGATGTACAGAGAGGTGCCATTTGCCTCCAGCTATGGGATTCAAAATAAGGATATACCTTGTCTAACTTGTCATTCTCCGATGCTGGAGCAACACAGGCCCTCCTTTCTCCCCTTCCTGTTCCTAGACTCTCTGTACTGGAGAAATGCTCACAGCCATGCTGATCACTTAATAGTTTCTAACATCAGTTTGAACCCAATGATCCTTTCCTTCATCCTTGTTAAATTCCCTACAGCAACTGTTCCAAACTCATTTCTATTTTTTTTCCTGTCCATACCTCTACTAACTCCTTTTCTCTTCTCCTACTTCAGAGAAAATGTGAAGTCATCAAGTATAAGATCCCTCAATTTTCCTCTCTGCTACCTCCAAAGAATCACATTTTTGACCCATTTGAAAGGAAAAAGAATTGTCAATTGCTTTAATTCTGATTCCCTGTTTTATGCCTCATTCCATACTTTGCTTCATCAATTATCACTCTCCTTATCTTTATATACTGTCAATCCTACTCTACTAGAAAAAGAGCAAAACCTTTCTTTAACCTTGCCTCATCCTTGGGATATAATTGCCTTTCCTTTTCTGTTTTTTGCCAAACCTACCAAAAGAACAGTCACAAACACTCCATTCATTGACCTTGTCACTGCCTAGGGCACAGCAATGTAGACTCTTGCCAACTCTTCTCCCTAGAGTACCTTCTCCAAGGTCACCAGAGGTCAGTACCCCTTAAACCCAATGGACTTGCCATTTTGTTTTTAAGTTGTATAAAATGTCAACATTGATCTTTCTCTTTCTTTCATTTTTTTTTTGGGGGGGGGAGAGGTTTTTGCTAGACGGCACGTGCGCTCGCCAGACAGACAGAGAGAAACGGAGAGACAGAAAGTGAGAAATCACCCCCCAAAGGGGGTGGCCATGCCACAATCCCTTCTCCTCCTTTCTCCTCTTGGCATCTTGGGCGCACACGCACACCCGCCTGGTGTGAGTTTAAGCCACAGGGTCGAGGACTCGAACCATGGTCAACTACGTGGGAGTCCTGTGACATAGCCATTACGCTAACTGCTGGTCCCCATTGATCTTACTCTTCCAAGCTCTCTCCATTCTTGGTTTTGAGGTGATGTTCTTGGCTCATTCTAAAACCTAGCATGTTCTGTCATCTTTCTTGCTCATCCCTAATGTCTTGACTTAGGATTTCATCTTTAGTTCCTCCTCTAAAAAGTCATTCCTAAACTACTTTGCTTGCAGTTAAGTACCACTTTGAATGCTGGTATATGAAGTGGCATATTTACAGGGATTAAGAGGATAAAAATAACACAAAATTAACCCACAGTAACTGCAGTACAAACACTACTATAGTAGAGCAACTTTTTTCTGACACCTAAACATACATACACAGTTATCACCTTACTAACTTGATTATTCTTTGCAAATATCCACATCTTTTACTGGCTCTAGATTAACATCATACTTTTCTCTCTTTGCCTTTTGTGCTTGCTTGATAATATGCTATATGTCTTCTTTAGATATCATTACATCAGCATTGTAAATGTAAAACAAAAGAAAAGTTTACATATCAAATAAAATGTGGTTTCACCCTTGAGAAAGATTTACTTGTGCATATATACCAGCACTCTACTTGGGGAAATTTCATTCATGTCCATAGCTTCAAAATTATAACCTACAAGTCAATGTGACAGCCATGAGGTCATAGTTAGATCAACAACAAGGGAGCAGGCATCAGAAGACACCTTCATGGCTACTGAGAACTAGTGATTTCAGGAGAATAGGAGAAATGAAGATTTTCCACTGATAATTCAGCCTCCAGCCCACAAACTTGCGTGGTAGGCAGACTTTCAAGCCTCCTGTCTCTTTCTCTGTCTTTGTCTCTACCTCTGTCTGTCTCTGTCTTTTCTCTTTTTTTGTAATTTTTCCTTTTTAACATTTTGTAAGGTAAAGCAGTTTCTTGGCTTTCAGCCCCTCCTTCCCTGTTATCTTGTTAATAATCCCCTCTCTGTCTACCAGAAGAGGCAAGGGAGAAGGCCTCAGACGACACCTTCATGGCTACTGAGAACTAGTGATTTTTTCTAACTTTTCCTTTTTTAAAAAAATTTTTTTTCTAGGTTTTTTTAATAGTTTTTTTCTCCTATTTTTCTCTGTTTCTTGGTTGTTTTTGTTGCTCTTGTTTCTCTCTCTCTGTTTTCTTTTCTGCATGCTCCTGGATGCTCAGATTGAACTTCTAGTTTGGGAAGAAACACACTTTCCATCAGATGAGTAGAAATCACATCCACAGACAGTTAATGGGAATCATGGAAATGTCTGATAAAGAATTTAGAAGAGTCATAATGGTGAAGCTAACAGAGATGGAAGAGAAGAGAGAAAATAAACTGCAGAAGAGAAAGGGAGAAAGAGTTGACAAGTTCCGGGAGGTGAGGAAATTCTTGCGAGATCTAAAAAAGGAATTACACACTTTACAAAAGAATCAAATAGAACTGTAAGATGAAGACTATAATACAGGAAGTCAAAATCTCTGTTGAAAGTATTAAAAGCAGTCTAGATCATACAGAAAATAGAATCTCTGATGTAGAAGAGAAAATTGCTGGCCTAGAAAAATCTACCACGAAGACTGAGAAAATTGCCCCAAAATTTGAAAATAATATACGAGAAATACTAGATACCATCAAACGTCCAAACATCTGGATAACTGGCATCTCAGGAGGTGAAGACACTCATAAGGGCATTGGTAATCTATATGATGAAATCTTGCAAGAAAACTTTTCAAACCTAGAGAGGCACTCAAAGATCCAGTCCCAAGAAATACAAAGGACCCCAAATAGAATCAACCCAAGAAAATCTTCTCCAAGACACATTATAGTCAGATTGACCAAAACCACAGACAAAGACAAGATACTAAGATTGGCAAGAGAGAAACAGCAAGTTACCTACAAAGGATATCCCATCAGACTAACAGCAGACCTCTCATCAGAAACAATGTGAGCAAGGAAAGAATGGGATTGAAAGTAGTTAGATTATTTAAGAAGTTGTGTGATCAATAAAACGTGGTGGGGAAAGGAATGGAATACAACTGTAGACACCAGAGATAGTGTGAGAAGAGGGCGGGAAAAGGCAGAGGGTCAGACATAGGGGTAAATATAAATAAATAAGTAAATACACACACACACACACACACACATATATATATGCAAAACTAGAAATGGAAAATTATTGATGATACCATAAATGATTAAGCCATTATGCAGTATATTCTGGATGGAAAACCACTTTTTGTATGCTGTGATGATGATTAGGAGATGAATGTACATTAATCAATTTTAAAAAGTTTCAAGGAAAAAAATCGCATTTTGATGACTGCAGTAAGCTATATAGCTCCAGCTAGGTGCTACTTTATAGTATGTTCATTCTACTCACTGAGGTTTATGCACAAAGTCAGACTTGTGTTCATGGAAATGTATATATCAGCTGTGCTTGCTATCAGAAATATTTAGATTAATTAAGTTCATTAACAAGTCAACAAAATGGGGGGAAAGGCATAGAAAACAACTATGGATACCAGAGACAATGTAGGAGGAGTTTGGGACATGGCAGAGGGTGACAGATAGGGAATCAAGTATGTCAAAAAAAAGCAAAATATATAGGAAACAAGAAATGGAAAATTATTTGTTGATGATAAGACGTATATTGATGCATTTTATTGAGCTAATATACAGTGTATTCTGAATGGGAAATCTCATTTTGTATGCTGTAATGATGTATAGTGAATGAATGTAAATAAATAAATTTAAATTTAAAAAAAGAGAAAAAAGAAAAAAAGGAAAAAACAATATATTGTATTAAAAACTGGACTGGAAAGATGATATAAATGTCTAACATTTCCTTCAAATTAGAAACTATTAGGATCTGGGAGCAGAAGACTAGCATTTTCACATGACAACTACTGACTGAAGCTGAGTAGCAGTCATGCCATTTAGAATAGACACTTGCTTTCCAAGTTACCATAGTCCCCACTACTCATTATATTACACATTGTCTATTTCATTTCTTTATATTAAGTGCTTATTCTCTGTAGATACTGGCTTTGATAGTCCTTGCTTATATTGAAAACTTCCCAATATATGTTCCATCCCTACGTATTTACTAAGCTCTAGACTCACATTTCTAAGTATTTCCTCTGCAACTCCAATTAAATGTCTCCCAGACACCATTCAACTTTCCCTCTAATCAGTTCCTCAGCAAGTGTCTACCATTTTAATTGATAACTCCTATGGGCCTCAATGGAATTAATTTCCATAGCTCTTTGTTTACATCAAGAATATGTGTTCCACTATTAACTTGCTATTGTGTCATTTTTTTTTTTCCTTTTTAAATTGTTATAGGGCACATGCACTTACTGGAGAGAGAGAAAACAGAGAGAAAAAAGGAAAGCAAGAAAGCATTCCTTCCTAATGGCCATGCTAGAATCTCATCTCTTTTTTCTCCTTGGGATTTTGAGCACACACACACACACACACACACACAAACACACACAGGCAACTAGCATGTTATGTTCTTCAAGCCACTGGTTCCAAGATTTAAACCTCACAGTCATCCATGTGGAATCCAGCCACCTTAACCACTATGCCATAGACTGGCCCATGATTAAATGTCTCACACATTGTTATCTAGTCTACAGCACATTGAACTCATTTAAAAATGTCTCTGGAATTAAAATAAAATTCTTGAATACATTCAATCATAAATGGCAAACTTAGGTTTTCAATTTTGGGGTCACCTTATTGTATTTAAGTTAAAATAAGTTTCTTATAACTTTCTCCCATTAGCCCTTGAAATGCTTTCTGTAAATATAAAGAATAAACTGTTTCTATTTTTTCACATGACAGCCTTCCAAATAATTTAACTGTTAACTACTCCTAGGTATACTTGCCTCCAAGTGTCTGTTTAATTAAACCTTTCATATCTATGCTCTTCCATCTATTCCTACTGTCATGTATAACAGAACCATTTCTCACCTGGATTACTGCAAAAACCTCCCAGTCTCCCACCCCAAGACATTCATATTTATTTTCCACATAGAAGTCAAATGAAATCATGTCATATCACTGTATAAATACTTCACTTCTCCAGTGCCCCTATGATAAGGTACAAACTCCTAAACATCTCAAGGCCTTCATGATCTCCCCCATGCTTACCTCTTCAGCTTTATGTCAGACAACACACTAACTTGTACACTGAAGCACCATCATCAAAAATGGCCTGCAAGTCTCTAAATTAGACTGCTTTGTCTCCAAGGCCGTGTACATGTGGTCCATTGGGCTTAGGATGCTTCTAACTCCAGCCCATTTTCTGTACTAATAACCAATTGATCTAGGATCAAGTTATCATTTCCTTGGCTAGGTATACTGGTATTTTCAGCACTTCCACAACATCTTTTAATTTTTTTTCCTATTAAGGTAAGAATGATAATGTCAAGTGTGTGTGTATATATATATATGTGTATATATATATATATATATATATATATATATATACGATCTATCTCCCTGAATGAGCTGCATAATTTTTCAAGCCTGTCACTTGTATGTGAAATATGTGTACAGGTTAATTAAATCACCTTGGGCAGTTTCCTTTGACCTTTATTCATTTGCCAATGTTTTTCTTAAACTATGTTATACAGATCCAAACACAGCTCCCTGCAGGTGGTTAGATTTCTGCAGGGCATGCTGAAGTTACATCACCTGTCCCCAAAATTACCAAGCTAAGATTTCTTTAATTCCCACTTCTTTATCTGTCTAGTAAGAGTCATACTATCTTCCTTTAAAGCTGCTGTGTGAACCAAATAAGATGATGTATATAGCAACTTGCCCAAATCTGGCAAATAGTAATTGTTCAATGAATTGCAACTATTATAATGGAGTACAGCATTACTATGATCCACCTGTCATAGAATCCTATTAAAAGTAGTTCTTTTATGAATAACAAAAGAGACAAAAGGATCATAAAGTTCTGTTTTGGTAGAATGGAGACTGAGAGGCAGCTGATGCCTACCCTGTCTCCTAAAGGAATAGAAACAGAAGGAACAGGGAAAGTCACAATGGTGGTCATATGTAATGGAATCCCACATGCTGATGCAGCATGGTGCATTTAGAGATGCTTATTAATAGAGACATCTGCAGTTGACCAGCAACTACTGTACTTACATACAACATCTACTTCAACTTAACCTGTAGTTCACAAAAAGTAATTAAAGACACATCTGTTTACATTTCCAGAACACACTCTATTTTGTCCTCTACTTCAATGATCTTTAGAAGATAGAAGATTCATGGGACCAGCAATTGGCATAATGGCTATGTTGCTGGACTTCCATGTAGTTGACCACAGTTGAGTCCTAGACCTGATGGCTTAAACTCATGCCAGATGTGTGTGCGTGCATGCTCAAGATTCTGAGAGGAGAATGGAGGAGAAGGGATTGCAGCATGGCCATCCCCCATGGGGGGTGATTTCTTGCTTTCTTTCTCTCTCTCTCTCTCTGTCTTTCTGGCGAGTACACACGCCCTATAGCAAAAACCTCTCCAAAAAAAAAAAAAAGATAGAAGATTTAGAAGATTCTCTAAGAAAGGAATTACTATAATTATTTGTGTAGCAGCCCAAACTGTTGCTGGTATCTATGGATAAGAAAATTAAGGAGATAAAAAAGATTAATAAAAGGTCCAACATTCCCAAACAAAAACTTGTACGTGGCATTGGCTTTATATTCAAGCATTCGGAATGGATTCGCCATGCTGTAAACACAGAATTCCCAATCCATCTCTCTCACTAGGGTTTGCTTAGTCAGGGCCCTTAGTTAACAGTTTTCCTAATGGTGTATTCTCATCAGGAAGCCTGATGGAGTAGGATTCCATGCCCAGAGGTTGAATCCCCAGATAGGACAAACTTACAAGAAAAAGTTTTCACAGGACCAGTAGATGGTGTAATTGTTACGTCATTGGCTTCCCATATAATTGACCACAGTTCAATCCCCAGATCTGATGGCTTAAAACTCATACCGAGCACATGTGTGCATGCCCAAAGTCCTGAGAGGAAAATAGAGGAGAAGGAATTGTGATGTGGCCAACCCCTCTGTATGGGGATGATTTCTCACTTTCTGTTTCTCTGTCTCTATCTCTCCAGTGAGTGTATGTGCCCTATAACAAAAATCTCTCTCAAAAAAAAAAAAAAACCGAAATGTTTTTGCTTAAGTCATAAGTCTTCTTGTAGGGACTGTAAGTAGAACAAGGTAGAAGATGGTCATCAAGGAAGCTGTAGAAGCTAAAACCGCACACATAATCTTGCCATTCATCCAGGACCAAGCCGACTTACAACCGAACAACTGCAAGAGCCACCAACTCTTGTGTCCTCATGACAAGTGATCTTTTGGAAGTGTAAATTGAATTAGGTAATCCTCTTGGTTATAATTTTTCAGTGACTCTCCATTCCCAACTCAATACCTAAGACCTTGCCCAAACTACCAACACCATGCCCATATCATGCCTACTCCACATTTCTCTCCATTTCCACTGTAGCCTTTCAGCCTGCTGGCCTTTTGGTTATCTGTATTGTCCAAGCCTCTCTGTCATTCATCTCACTCCTATTTTCTTTTTCCTTTAGGGCCATTATAAATGTAACTTTCTCTGCCAGG
Organism: Tupaia belangeri chinensis; assembly: GCF_000334495.1. Classification (NCBI taxonomy): domain Eukaryota; kingdom Metazoa; phylum Chordata; class Mammalia; order Scandentia; family Tupaiidae; genus Tupaia; species Tupaia belangeri. The sequence continues at coordinate 3,942,864 of NW_006160041.1, read as the reverse complement.
AACATTGCTGCATTCCTGTTCTGTCCCAAACAAAATATACCCGTATCACACACACACACACTAAACACAGACACACACACTTCATCTGGAAGACTTTCTCGCCTTTCAGGTTTCAGCTCTAATGACCCTTCTTTTGAGAGTCACTTCCTAACTATCCAAGATCAAGCAGATAGTTCCAGTTATTCAATGCATTACAGTATCATGGCTAAAAGTGTGGACTCTGGAGGCAGAGAAAGCTATAGTTCTAATGTCAGCTTTGTCACTTTTCACTTCTGTGACCCTGGGCTTTAACTCTAAAAGGGATAATAATGGCATATATTTTATGGGCTTTTTAGAAAAATAAGTTAACATACATGAAGACTTAAAACTGTACCTGGCAGGGGCCAGCAGGTGGCATGGTGGTCTCCAGTGCCCACCCAAGAAGATGTAATCAGTTTTGAATTAATTAATTTAATTAAATAGTTAATGAATGAAATATGAAACAAAAAAGAAAGAAAGAAAGAAACTTAACAGTTTCCAAAAGAATACAATTCATGACATCTTCCCTACTTTTCTTCACCTGGAGCTCAAAGTCCAATTAGCTACTTCACATCTCAAATATTCAACACTAAGGAAATGGCATCGGGGTATGGGAACCAAGGCAAAAAAGAAACAAAAAAATAAAAAACCTAACCAGACAATGCCACAGACATGGACTCTAAGCAGGCAGCCTCTGATCCTGAAAGGGCAGCATAAGCAGATCCTCTCCTGGCTAATGGATTTACATATTGACTGGAGGAGTGGCACTTATCTGTGATAATTACTCAGGAGGTGACAGTCTAAGAGACAAGAGTGTGGGAAAATGCATCTTCTTTTGCATCCTAAAACTAGGAAAGTCATGTGCCCTTTCGCCATGAGAAAGTCCCTATACGAAAAATAGCTCATCTCTAACACAGGATGCAGTGGCTGGGGCTGAGCTCTGTTCTCAAACTACCAGGACAAGAATTTTTGCAGAATGTAGCCCTCCACTCTTTGCAAACAAACAAACAAAAAAATCAGTCCAGGGTAACTATAACAGTTTTGAATCTGTAAATGAGATTTCTAAGTCTCAGATCTTCAAAGCTGATTCTCTGAAAAATCAGTCTTTGCTCTTTGTAACAATGTGACCTATGAGTTTTGTAACCCAAGGCTTACCTGAATTTTATCCTAGAAATCATTTTGTCTATCTATAAAGGGCCTGGATTCCCTTGAAACACTTTCCATGATTTTGAAGTTTCAATAAATACACAAAAGTAGTTTAGGGTGAGTGAAACCCAAATTCTTCAAAATGCCTTAGAGCCACCATTAGACCTGAGATACAATAGGTACACGACAACTACTCCTATCTCTGTTTAAATAATTTTTCTTCAAACTAAAAAAAAAAAACAAAAAAAAAGTGTCTCTCAAAAATAAAACCCCCAAGCTCTCTTACAAAGTATTAAAAATTAAGCAAATTAAAAATTCTTACTGAACACAAATCAAAACCAAAACAATTTTAGAAAAGGGAATATTTTTCCCCCTACTCCAGTGACAAGATAGTAAGTGTTGTGATTCTGCTTGCCTGATGCATATTTGTCCATCCTAGCCAGGGGAACTGGAAAAGCAAGCCCTAGGTCAAGTTCAAAAGCAGTCCCCTAGTACTGGGTTGTTTTTCTAACAAGTATTTGCCTCCCCTCTTCCAGATGTTGAAACCTCCCTGAGATGACACTACCATCTCTCCTGACTGGCTTTCTTTAAGAATCACTGATTTAAACCAAGAAGCATGCTAGGTCACATGGGCCATAAAGACCTTGGAGAAAAGCCAGTTCTTTCTAAAATCGGTTGGATGTCAGCTTCATAAAAACGAAGACAGTCTATATCAAACCAGACAGATTTTTCAGTTCAGAAATAGCTAAGCATAAATGTTTCTCCGGTGAAATTTTATTTAGTGCAGACTCTGTTAAGTATCTCATCAATTAAAGCTGGACTAACAAATGCCTTTTAATTACAAAGTTCCTGCAGTCCCTGGAGCCGGTCTATCTGAGTTCATGCTCTTTTTAAATATGTGAATGCCGGCAAATTCCTTTTACATGGCATGCCTCAGTTTCTTCACGTGTAGTGGGAGGCTGGTGATGATAACACTTTGTTAAACTGTGAAACTTCAGATGAGATAAACCACATATCAATGGTTATTGTATGTATTGAATAAGTCACTCATATAAGTTTTCATCATTGAGATTTCAGTATATTTGCTGGAAGAAATGGACATTCTCTATCTCCTCTTCTACAGAGAGGAAGGAGATCAGAGCAGTTGCTTGTGTAGATGGTATAGAACCAACACCCTGCATTCTGACTCTGGTGCTATCACTGGCAAACTGCATAATTTGGGGCAGAGTTTTTAGCCTTCCTATGCTTTAACATCCGCAGTGTCAAAATGGGGTAACATAATATCCTGTCACAGGCTTTTGTAGAGAGTAAATGTATTAATGTGTGTGAAACATTCAGAAGAGTACTGGGCACAGAGTGCTCAGTTCTAATTGTCAGTTATAATTAGACTTTGTATAGAAGAGAATTTTTATTATAGTGTGTACTTAAAATTCTATGCCCTACCCAGTAAAAGCAATGCATTTAAACACTTCAGTTATGTAAACTTAGAAGAGTCCAAAAAGGGAAGAAATTTGTGGACCTGGAGCACATCAAGACTACAGTGGCTATGGTTCAGGGGGAGGACAAACTAGGTGATCTTGGGTAAGTGGTTTTATGGATCTGAGTCTCAGATAAGTCAAGATGATTGAGCTCTAACAGACCCTGAAATCCTAGTAGTGAATGCATCAACGCTCTTGTAAATATCCTTACAGCTGTTTCAACGCGTGTGGTATATATTGTTTATTAGGTCCTTATGTAGTCCATGTTCGTTTCTTCTGCTTCCTTCTCATTACAAATTTATGTGCTAATGGCAGCATGACACATTCTGTAAGTGTAGACTGAGGTTTTATTTTAGTTTCAACTGCTGCTTACATCAATTTGGAAAATGGATGGGGAAGCTTCAATTCATGGTTCAAGTGCTTGCACTGACATTGATTTGACGTGTGACTACAAGGAGATTATTTTAATTGGTGCCATCACCTCTCTTTTTCACAGGACATTACCATTTATGATGATGTTAATGAATTGGAGTTTATAATGGGCTTCAAAAATCTAAATGAAGAGGCCAAAGTGCAGAAGCCCATCAATAAAGGGCAGATGTAAGAGATTCCTCCTGTAGAGGCTTTAGAATAGAGAAATTCGTACACAAGGGAAAGTGCAGGCTTTGGAGAAATGCACATAATTATCTAAAGTCTCTTGTTTTCTGCTAAGACATTCCTATTCCTTTGTTTTCTAGAAGATGGTCAGCTGTAGAGCAGATGTTCTGATGGAGGAAGAGAGTCTAACAAATGATCTGGTTGCATAGATGTCCATAGACTCAAGAGTAATCCGAAGTCCTTTCTATACTACATATTGCAGGGGCTCAAAAGACAAACCCTGAAGTAAAGGCTTCAGAAGCAGGCGTAGAAGTAGAATTTATCCCTGACCTTCTCTTGTCCTCGTGTCTCTCTCCCCTCATTCTCTCACAAGGCAAACAATAGAAACTAGAAATTCTCATCCCCATGGCTGGTCATAGAAATCAGAATTCCTTTCTCCAAAGACATAAAACCTACAAATATTACTCTAACTTCCTCCTGCCTTCCTGTGTAAGAGTTGGCTGTAAAGATACTGTTTCCTATTAGATCATAAGTTCCTCATTCTAGAGAGGTCCTCCTTCATTTTGGGAAGGAAGGCTTGCTGCACGGAGAGGTCAAGAAGAATCTAAACAGATCTCACTCAATTTCTCCACTCAGTCTATTTCCATTAGCTCACAGATTTCCCGTCTAATCACATTTTTACAGGGATATCCCTGCTTCATTGAACCTAAGTTGAAGATTGGATAACATCCCCTGTATGTTTGGGTCTTCAATCTGAAGGCGCCCATGTGCACATATATACATTAAATAAGTGTGTATGCCTTTCTCTGTCTATTAATCTGTCTGTTGTCAGTGATTTCAGTGAACATCAGAGAGTGAATTCTCTCACATATTCATGTATGTAAGTGTATGAACATTTTTCATGCCTTTTTGTATATATAAAGTTTCATTTCTCTTGGATAAATACCTAAAAATAAACTTGTTGGGTCTTCGTTTACATGTATATTGAACTATATTAGAAACTGACACACAGACCAGCGGGTAGCATAGTGCTCAATTATATCCGGTGTGCCTGTCTTTTCATTTGGCCATACTAGTGGGTCTGAAATACTACCTCATTGTGATTCTTAACATACAGTTCCTTGATTGCTAAAGACTTGGAGCCATCTTTTCACTCATATATCTTGTTTTATGAAGTACCTACTCATGCTTGAAGGTCAAAAGTCTTGGCTGACTAGCATTCCCACTCATTGTTGAAACCAGCTTCTGATAGAAAGCATCGACCACCTCTGAACCTCATCCACACACACAGATTGGCAGGCCCTCCCTGTGTCTCATTTCTTCTACCCATTGTCTTTTCACAGGGACCATGATAGATTCCAACTGTGTATCTGGAACCTAAAGTATAAACTATAGCTTCTACTGTTAGATCTAGACATTTATTTAAAAAGAAAAAAAGGAAAGAATAAAAGGAAGGGAAGGAAATTCTCAGGACCTGCCCAAGGCACACTAGTGAATCTGAGAAGCACTAGCCAATGGGATGTATACTAATAGGGAACTAGAGGAGGCAGATAGGACTGTGAAAGGTATGGTCTTATTCTCCAAGTATTCCCTACAGGAGTACCATGCCGGTGATGCCTTTGTAACTGAGCATCAGTGAGCTGGAATGGTCTTTTCCATTCCAAATGGATCATGGGGGAAAACCTGCTCCCAGTGGATCTGTGAGTTGGCAGGATCTTCTTTAATTGCAAGATTGCTGAGAATACTTTGAATTGTCAGGCCACCCACAGAGAGGACATCCATGGAAACCCTTTGTTCCAGAAGGTTTAGGGGAAGCCTCTGCCTCAGGCTTTGACTCACCTGTAGTCACTGCAGCTGCCCTTGCTAGTCATTATTGAAGGGCATGATTCATGGCACTTGTGGGGATGCAGGCTTATTCTTTACAGTCCCATCAAGCTGTCGCACCTCTGGCAACCAGGAAGGTGCAGTGCCTGGGATTAGGATTGGCCGACTGTGTTTATGACTTGTTCTTGGTCATAAATTTGGAGCAGGAGGGCAGAGTGATTGCAGGTTGTTGTGGGGAGTAGGAGGAGGTAAAGGAGGAGGAACGTGGGTAATGCCAGGAAAAGCAAATGCTAAGGGCTAAACTGGTACTCCCTCAAGGTCACTTTGCTTCTGCAGCAAAAAGGGGGGAAAAAAGGATTTTTCTCATCTCCTGTTTATTTGTACCACTATAGACACAGATTTGATAAAGTTCTGGTTAAAATAAAGTGGTGGTATTTGTTTTTTTTGTTTTCTTTTTAGAAATGTCATGATATTTTTGCCAAACCTAAGCAATGAAGCATAAAATCAAATGCCAGTCTAGGAGTCTTCTCACAGTGCACAGGCTGTGAATCAAGGAAATGATTTACATTTCATCTGATGATGTTTCTGTAAGGAAAAAAAAAAAACTGGAGGAAAAGCCTGGGAATTAGCAGAAGCAGGGAAAAAAAAAAAAAACAAAACAAAACTAGAGGGCTAATCAGACTTTATTGGACTTGTTCAAAGACTGTGTAAAACGAGAACTTACCAGGTCATGTGGGCTTGTGTGTACGTGCAGTGTGAGTCTATTTTCTGAGGTTAAAAAAATGCAGTAAGTATTTGGTAAAGAAAAAAAGTCAATACTGGCTTAATAACAAGCCAACTAAGTTTTCCAAAGTATTATCATCAATAGTAATAATTCTAGCAAACACTTATCCTCAACATGTGACAGATACTGTGAAAAAGCCGTGAGCTTTCCTACTTTTTGCATATAATAATCACCACTGTGTGAAAAAAGGACCATTATTATTCCCCCTCATCTCACATACACAAGAAAGGAAGACTTAGAATTGTAAAGTTCTAAATTATTATTTGGCCAAGGTTACACAGCTAGTTGGTAGAAAATCCTTAATTCAAACTCAGCAGACTTCAGCTCATAAAAATATGCATATAACTACTGGCATCTTCAACTTCCTATTTCACACCTAAGAGTAGTCAGTACCAAAAGGTTAACATGTAATGTGATTTTTAATAACAGAACCAGGGATTTATGTTAAAAATCTATTTCAAAAGAAGGCCTCACTGTACTGATCATAATCAGAAGGAAGAAAAATAAATTAGTGGTCTTATTTCAAAGAGTCTAATGCCTCAGTCAGTGCTTCCCAACCTGTAATTTTGCTCCTCAGAGAATATTTGGTAATGTCGGGAGGCATTTTTGGTTGTCCCAAGTGGGTAAGGTGTTGTTGGCATCTGGTGGGTGGCCTAGGAATGCTGCTAAGCATCCTCCAGGGCACAGGACAGACCCCCACAACAAAGATAATGCAGTTCACAAATGGCAAAGCGCCAAGCTTGAGAAATCCTGATAAGGGGTATCCAAGCTACATTCAGGGAAGGACCTGGTAGATTCAAATTTCTCTTGGAGATACTCAAATGACTCTTTTTGTTTCTTTTTTTTTTTTTAAGAACTATTTAATTTTATTTATTCATTCATATATTTTAATTTGACCAGAGAAAGACAGACACACAGAGAGAGGGAAAGTGAGAAAGCTAGCCAACAGGTCCAGGACTCCAACCATTGTCAGCCATGTGGGAGTGTCCAGCGCCTCAACCACCACGACACCTGCTGGCCCGAAAATGTCTCTCTTTCAACCACATTCTGCCATGCTATCAGAGACAAAGACCTTTTGACTGATGCTTTAGAGAACTAGAATCTGGAAAGTAAGACACTCAGAAAGAGCCGCACCCTGTGCTGCCACCTCCTTCAGAAGAGTAGCCCACAGCAGTGTCACCTGAGATAAGCCTGCCCGAGATTAACACAGCAGGGCCAGTCCCAGACCTCAGGTCCCAAGATGCTAGGAGCTAAACAAACTTCATGAAATCTCTTGCTGTATTTCTACGACTTAATGGTTCACAGAGATAAAGAATTAAGAACTATTTAATTTTATTTATTCATTCATATATTTTAATTTGACCAGAGAAAGACAGACACACAGAGAGAGGGAAAGTGAGAAAGCTAGCCAACAGGTCCAGGACTCCAACCATTGTCAGCCATGTGGGAGTGTCCAGCGCCTCAACCACCACGACACCTGCTGGCCCGAAAATGTCTCTCTTTCAACCACATTCTGCCATGCTATCAGAGACAAAGACCTTTTGACTGATGCTTTAGAGAACTAGAATCTGGAAAGTAAGACACTCAGAAAGAGCCGCACCCTGTGCTGCCACCTCCTTCAGAAGAGTAGCCCACAGCAGTGTCACCTGAGATAAGCCTGCCCGAGATTAACACAGCAGGGCCAGTCCCAGACCTCAGGTCCCAAGATGCTAGGAGCTAAACAAACTTCATGAAATCTCTTGCTGTATTTCTACGACTTAATGGTTCACAGAGATAAAGAATTTGGGGAAATTTAGGAGGTGAGTGTGTAATCTCAAATCCTCCAGTTACTTTTCTAGCATGAATGATAACCAGATCTAATAGGATAGAGGGGTTGAAGTGCAAACTGACCTCACTCAAGCAAGTCTTCACCTGCTACAATCCTTGATCCTCAGGCATATCGAAACAGAACTGGCTCATGCCACAGACCTGCTTTGTTCTCAAATCTGTGGCTGCTTCCAGGACCTAAAACAAGGTTTTAGGATTCTGGGTAGGTGGTGGTTATGAGAGCAAACTGATGAACCTTAAAGATACTAGGGAAAAGAGAACCTAGAAGCCAATAAATTGCAGATGCTTATTAACCAAGTCATTTGGTAGAGTTTTTGACAGAACTTAATATTTTTATGATAATTCCCAACATTTCATTTTCTTTAATTCCTATTTCATTGTCTGGATGCTTGATTTAACACAGGATTATTCTGAAAAATGAATTCGTGATTAACTTTTTTAAGAGGTAGGGGAAAAAAATGAAATGGCATTTGTTTGTGCTGTACATTCTGAAGCTTTATTGGGCTGCTCACTGAGCGGAAATAAAAGATTTCTGACTTTGGCCAGCCATTCTACTGCAGTGATAATTAAGCAAAATCTTACCAAAAAAAAAAAAAAATCCTTTTGCTGCATTTGGAATCATTTCCCCTGCACTAGTTGCTCTCTTTCCAAGCCAGCAGGACAGACCATACCAATTTAGGAGAATTTGCAATAACCCAGATGGCAGAACTTTACTATTAAAGTGAGCAGTTTTAGCTACTCCCAGCACTAGGGCATGCTTGCCTTACCTTTCTTGTTCTAATTTTCAAACCAACATTAAGAATGAGGAAGTAAGAAAAAGATACTTTCTCTGAGGATAATACTCAGTATCAAAATTAGCTCTTAATAACGCTTTTTCCCATTCTACTTAGTATGTATATAATTTTATAAAAGAAAAGCATGTTAAAAAATGGCTCCTCCATGCCAGAGGAGGTTACTAGGGATAGTACAAGTTACAGAGTTAGAGAGAATGGAATGCAAATCCAGCTCCATCATTCACATGTGAACCTGGGTAAGTTACATTAGTTGGTCTTGGCCTCAGTTTTCCCATCTCTGAAATAGGGACTGTAGGAAAACCATGTGTTAAGTATTCGTCTAGCAAGTATTAGTGTGGATAGTTTAAAACTTTGCAATTTCAGTGTTTTTTTTTTCTTTATCAGATGTCCCCTTTCAGAATCCAACTCACACTTACTTACTGTTTTTACTGTTGAATGGAAAAAGAGCCATCAACCAAGTTTTAAAGTTTCACAGGTATTCTTACTGAACACCATACAAGAGCCAATGGACTACTTGGGAAATGTCTGCCTCTGAGGAGAAGTGACAGACCACCCCTCACCCCCCCACAATACACACACACAATCTGTTTTCCTTTCCAAAAGGCAGCTATCCTGTGAAGAGGAGGGAAATGTTTTGTTAGATAAATGAGAAGGCTTATTTCCCTTCTCTAACTATTCCCTCTTCTTTGATTTCCTCTTGCTATGATCATCTGTTTCTCGCTTTGTTTTGCTCCTGTGTTCTCTCTTTTACTTTCCCCTCCAGGCTATCTTTAACATTTTCTAGTTGCTCACTATTCTTTGAATGTTCCCTCCCCTGCCATTCTTCTCTTTAAGTAGGTACTTGCTAAGTGACACCACAATTCACCATGACAAACCCTAGAACATTAGGCAAGCCGCTAACCCCAGAGTCATTATTTAATTTATATCAATCTTTGTGTGAGAATTATGACTTGCGGTAGCACCTTTGCATTGTGAGAATGATTAAGTGGCTTGCTCTTCTTTTCACATTACTTCCATTATAATATTTCATATGGCTCCTTTCTGCTTAAGCTTAATGTTCTAGAGAGAAGGGATCTTCACTTTCTTTATTGAAACCATCAAGAATAGGTTAAGTTCACATTCAGGTATTTTTATAATAACAATAATTTTAAGACCAAGAATACTAAGACACCTATGAATTGATTCTTTTTTTCCTTAGTGTAACCCAGATCCCAAGGTTATACTAAGATTTGAATTTATGTACCATAGCCCCAAGTCTAGCACTTTACGAATAAACTACACTTACCAACAGAGTAGTCCATTTTCTGCAAATGTGATTATCCATTCTAATTATTATATCATAATAGATCTGTTCCTTGACTTTAAATAACCATGTTCCAAATTTAGGAGGCCATCTAAACTCAGCTACATTTCTATGAATGAAAATACCTGCTGAAATCCAGGTTCTTTGACATACATTATTTCATAAAAATCTCTGAACCATGGATTATTATCCTTATTTAGCAGCCACGACAACTGAGATTCAGGAAGACATAGTGATAGCAATGTGCCTGGAATTTAGAAGCCTATCAAAAAATGTTGATTAAACACATGATCCAAAAATCAACAGCTATTAAGAAGCAAAGTCCTGGGCCCAACAGATGGTATAGCAGTTATGTCACTGGACTCCCATATGGCTGACTGCAGTTTGCGTCCCAGACCCAGTGGCTTGAAACGCATGCCAGGCGTGTGTACGTGTATTCCCAATGTCCTGGGAAGAGAATGGGAGAGAAGGGTCTGCAGCATGACCATCCCCCACACCGGGATGATTTCTCGCTTTCCCTCTCACTATCTCTGACTCTCTCTCAGGTGAGCACATGTGCCCTAAGGCAAAAAAACCTTTTTTATAAAAAGTCTGAATTTGAACAGAAGTCTTTTAACTGTTACATCATCACTATTTTCTGTTACATCATTGTATCGCTACACGTTTCTGTCTTTTTGTCAATGTTCATGCTGTTGTCTCTTATAGGAATGCTTTTCTTACTGTCTTTCTATATAAAGTCTTGAAATATGTAAAATTCTAACTTCTACCTGTCTCAGCTCATATATACCCCACTACAAAAATGTTCTCATACTCCCCTAGTGTTGGCTCATCTCTTTCTGTGTAGCACCAGTATTTTGTTCAAATCTTTGTCAGAACAACAACAAACTTTTCCTAGCATTAGAATAATTTGCTCACATTTTTGTCTCTCCAAGAATATTTATTTATTTCTTGAACAATTATTGGGGTCTACTATGTGGTGGGTGGTGATGGGTATGAGAATGAATCAGCTAGGCTGGATTCCTGTTCTTTGGGAGTTTATATTTTGGTGGAGGGAGATGAGGGAACAGTAAATAAGTCAACCAATAAATAAAATTATTACAAACTGATCATTACTATAAAGGAAATCATCAAGTAATGTAGACAGAGGTCACCAACCTTTTGGACACCAGGGATTGGTTTGGTGGAAGACAATTTTTCTATAGACTAGGGTGGATGATTGGATGGTTTTGGGATGATTCAAGTGCATTACATTTATTTTGTCTTTATTTCTTCTTTTTTTTAGGGTCTGTGCTCACCAGAGAAAGAGAGACAGACACAGTGAGGGGGAAAGTGAGATATCCTTTAGGGGGTATAGCCATGTTGCAAACCCCTGCTCCTCCATTCCCCTTCCAGGATTTTTGGCATGCATGCACATGTGCCTGGCATGATTTTCAAGCCACCAGGTCTGAGACTCAAACCATAGTCGGCCATGTGGGAGTCCAGTGACATAACCAATATACTATCTGCTGGTCCCATTGTATTTTATTTCTATTATTATTGCATTGTAATATATAATGAAATAATTACACAATTCACCATACTGCAGTATTTGAAGCTGCTCCCCAGTGCTAGCCTCACTACCTCAGTTCCATCTCTGATCATCAGGAATTAGATTTTCATAAAGAAAGCAGGTCCTATTGGCCAGCAGGTGGCATGGTAATTAAAGGTGCTAGACTCCCACATGGCCAAACATGGTTTGAGTCCTGGACCTGGTGCTTTGAATTCTCATTTTCTCTCTCTCTTTCTCTTACTTTATCCCTCTCTGGTCAAATAAAAATAAAAAAATAAATAAAACTAAATAAAATAATTGCTTAATTTTAAAAAAGTGAACATACTAGATCCCTTGTATGGACAGTTCACAATAGGGTTCACACTCCTGTGAGAATCTAATGACCCTGTTGCTCTAACAGGAGATAGTGATGTGAACAATGGGGAGCAGCTGTAAATACAGAGGAAGCTTCCTTTGCCCATCTGCTGCTTACTTCCTGCTGTGCAGACCAGTTCCTGACAGGCCAAGAACCAGTACTAGCTAGGATGAGGTGAGGGTTGGGGACCACCGATGTAGAGGGTAACTAGGGCAGACCACTTGAGATTAATAGGATATTTCCAGAAAGGGACATCTGGTCAGAGAACTGAAGAAAGAAAATAAAAACGGTGAGAAAAATCATGAGGAACATACATTGCACTCAGGGACCTCCATGAGTTCTGGACTGGAAAAAGAGATCAGAGTGACTGGAGAAGTAAGAGGGAGACTGACAAGAGTTATGGCTGGACAGGAAAACAGATAGACAGATGTGTACCTCCTAACAAATAGCAGGCAAAATGGGGCGGTACAGAGCACGTTTTAGTCAGACACAGATAGGTCCAGAAGCTGTCTTGTCCATTACAAGTTGTGTGACCTTGTACAAGTTTCTCAGTGTCTCTGATTTACAATACTCTCATGTGAAGAAAAAAGAAATCAATGCAAGTGTTGAATGGAAACTGTGTTGTGTTAGTCATGAGTTGGAAAGCAATGGAACAATGAGGCCCATAAAACAGTTACAGGTCCCTTTAGCACAGATAAAGAAAAACTGCCTAAAATTAGACCTAAACAAATAGATTTTTCTCAGTAAATGTCTATGTCACCTGTAGTTAGTTGAGGCTGATGAAAAAGCAGAAAAGTACAAGGCATGGGTTACCCTAAGGATGGTCCTAAGACAGGGACACTTCTCCATTCCTGGGATATAGCTGCAAGTTTTGTAATTATGCTGGAGCATCTCCAGAATGGATTGTCTGGCCTCAGCACTCTCCCTCTACACCACATTGACAAATGAGCACAACACTCTCGAATGCTGACTCTGGTTTGTTTTTTTGGTTCTAAAAGTAGAACATAGTCAACAATAGGCTTCATTTTTCTCTAAACTCACTGTATAATCTTTCACACACCCATTAAAGACGGTACTCCAGAGCTTTCAGTCACTTGCTGAAGTAGAAAAATCACACTTAACGCCAAATAAAGGTGGAGAATTAGCCCAGATTAAGATGGAACCAGAGGTATTATAGTGACACAAGTAAAATGTGACACTGCAAGGCTGACTCATGTGAGATGATTTGGTGTTCGTGTCTGGAGAGCTTTCTGAGTAAAAAATAATTGATATTTTCTAACAGTTTTGGAAAATGATGGCAGTCATTCTTACTCAAAAAAAAAGGGGGGGGGAACTACAAGCAGTTAACAATGATTATCCAGAGATGAGAATGTAAATTAGAAGGAAACTCAGAAATTTACAGGCAGTTTTAAATGAACACAGAAATTTGCTAGAAATTTCAGTCTTACAAGGAAATCTAAACTCTACTACTTTGAACTAAATCACTACATTCAAAACTAAAGTAAAAATATTTTTTCTTCACAATGGAAAAAGTAACTCAGTTATTTCATTTATTTCATCTTTGGTTGAACAACCAAATACAACCCCACTTTCACATCAAGCAAAATCCTCTCCTCTCTCTGTTATTAAGTTTAAGTCTACTAAATTTTACCAGGAGAGAACAAACTGTTTATCTGTTATCCATCTTTTCATTACATGTTTTTATGCTTTTTAGGTCTCTGCTTGTTGACTCTGGGGTGCGAAGGAAGAAATAATATTCTCAATAGTTTTCCCAGATAAATACTCTCTAAAATTGCAAGTGTTTGCTGTATTCAATGGAGATTCAATACATTATATATAAGAACAGATCTGGGTTTTTACATGGTGATATTTACTGACATTAATAATTATATGGATTTACAAATATTCATACACACCCTCTTCATAGAATGTCTTAATTAACCTGTCCAGGTTTTAGAATCCCAACAGTCTACGAAGTCAGCAGGATCATTAAACCCAATCATATTTTCAGCCTAACCTGATATTTCACTAGAGCCATTCAAATCAATTTACCCAACAGAGACATTTGTCCCTGGCCTGTCACCACAGCCCGTACCAAGCGTCCTACACTTCTTTATCTTTTGGCAGGGCCATCATAAGCGAGCGACACAGAGCGTGATGTATGAGAACTCAAATAAGTCATAAATCCCACAGCCCTTCATCTCCCGTCAAGCGGACTGAATTTACGCCCCCTGGCCTTGGCAATGGCTCTTAGCTCAGCTCTGAGAAAGTCAACTTAAAATGACACACTCTCTTAGGAGTGAATCTCCTCTCAATGTGGCACCAGGGAGACAGAGAACACCGAAGAGAAAGGGGGAAGCGAAGTCAGAACACTTGATTCTCTAAAAAGGTGAATGTTCCTAACCCCTTTTACCTTTAGCATTAAAATAACTTTACAGGACAATCCTCATCCTTCTTTCACCCCAATTATAAATTACCAGAAGTCATTCATTTAATCTTGCCTTGTAATTGGTGTAGTGGTATAGAATTAGGAAGATAGGAAGTAGCACTCAGATAATATGTGGCTGTCATATACCACAATAACAAAGATTTGTCCAAGGAACTAGGGAATATGTGCACCTCAAATGCTCTGTAAACAATGAAATAGGTTGTGTAGATAAGAGAGCTTTTTGCGCATGTGTGCATGTGCACAGTTTTTAGCACAGTTATTGTTGAAAGCAAAACACTGAGCTAAAGATATGTCAGACTCAAATGGTTCCAATATTTAAGTGAAGTTTCCTTAATACCTCATGGCATCTCCTGAGAGCTGGGTTTTACATAAGAGCTGTATCTGTTTCTAGATGAAGAGGCTAAGACATTCTCTCCCTCTTTCTTCGTTTCTGAGAAATTATTATATTTAACCCAAATAAATTATAAACACATATGTTCTTACCTCACAAGAAAATTAGGAATTTGGAATAAACCAAAAATACTGAAAATTAGGAAAAGAGATTGAAATGGTGGGCAGCAATTGTCTGAGATACTTTTACATGTGTTTAATTCCTCTAAGAGAAGTGGAAATTTTGTCATTCACAGTGTGTATTAAAATTAACCCGAGTCACTCCACCTGGTCCTCTCTTCTCTTCCATTCATTTTGATAGTTAACAACACCATAAAAACAGCAATCATCCCTTTCCTCATACATCTCATTATCTATACTTTTTAGTATACATCTTGAGTAATGCAATTTACTTCAATGTCACCAAGAAAGCCAACTCCCTTCGGGACCATCATTATCATAAACCACAATCTGCTGCCAATTTATCTGTCCTTAGCTGCTCCTTGTTGTAACTTCCTTTTAAAAAAGAAAACAAACCCCAAATAACACCACCAGAACACAATAATGACAAGGCAGTTTAAATCTTGATTTTCCATTTTTGCTCTTGTTTTGTTTCGGCTATCATATTTGCCTACTATTCATCTAGAGTAGAGAACTACAGATGAATGGAGATAGCCTTATGATGTGCTTTCTCACCTGCACCCTACACTATAAGCCACCACCACCATTGTAAAATACCTAGCACATGCTCATTTGGAAATTATTTTGTTTTCTAAAAAGACATCAGAGGGGCCAGCAGATCAGCAGATGGCATAAAAGTTAAGGTGGGTGGATCCCACATGACTGATTGTGTGGTTTGAGTCCCGGACATGGTGGCTTGAAAAATGCATTGGGGGGACCAGAAGTTGGCATAATGGCTATGTCGCTGGACTCCCTTGTAGTTGACTGTGGTGTTGCGGACCCAGTGGCTTAAACTTAATGCTGGGTGTATGTACATGCGTGCCCAAGATCCCGAGAAGAGAATGGAGGAGAAGGGATTGCTGCATGGCCATCTCCCCAGGGGTGATTTCTCGCTTTCTGTCTCTCTGTCTTTGTCTTCCTGGTGAGTGCATGTGCCCGATAGTAAAAACCTCTCAAAAAAAAAAAAAAAGGTAAAAGTAAAAGAAGGAAAAGGAAAAAGGAAAGGAATGAAAAGAAAAGAAACGAAACGAAACGAAACGAAAAGAAAAGAAAAATGCACTGGAGGCATGTGTATGAGTGCCCGAAATCATGGAAGGAGAATGGAAAAGGGATTATGGCATGGGCATACCCTCTTGGGGTTGGGGGTGCTTTCTTAATTTCCTTCTCTCTTCTGTCTCTATCTCCTAAGTGCATGCACTCAATAGCATTTTTTTTTCTTTTAAGGGAAAAAAGCCATCAGAACAAGTTCATACTAAGTTTAAAACAATCAAACAGTCATGGTATTACTTTAAACAAAGGCCATTTGGTACTTTGGAATTTTGTCACAAAGTGGGAAAAGTATCTTGGTTAATATTACATAAGCTAGCTAATGATTTCTGAATTCAGTAATTACATAATTGTTCTCTTACATGCCCTAAAACATCTAAAATTTAGAATGAAATGCAATTGTTCTTGAACATGGAAAGATTACTATGTGAAATCAGCAACACATTTCTGATTTCAAGAAAAAAAATGATAACAGCAAGATGAATTACATCATAGATAATTTTTTTTCTGCAAAGATTTAAATTTAGATCAAAAAGGTTATGGGTCACATACTAAAATTCCACTATCGGAGTAAAAAAATCCATGCACATTTTATACTTGCTGAAAACGTAGTGTGGGGGAGGCAGCAGATGTAGTGGTTACGTCGCTGGACTCCCACATGGTCAACTACAGTTCAAGTCCTGGGTCTGGTGGCTTAAAACTCATGCTGAGAATGTGTGCATGTGTGCTCAAGATCCTGGGAGAAGACTAGAGAAGAGATTGTGGCATGGTCTTCCCCCCAGGAAGTGATTTCTCACTTTCCTATTCACTGTTTCTGTCTGTCTGGCTAGTACACACACCCTAAGGCAAAAAAATTATAATAAAAAAGGAGCAAGGGAAACAATTAACTGCATCCACCAACACCCTAAAAAAGAATCCAGAAGAATAAATTTTACTTAAAATAAAATGTAGCAATACCCAGACATACCAGAGTTCTTCAAAGTTTGTGGGAAATGTATCTTATAAAGAAACTATGCATGAATTTCAAAATTTTATTTTACCAAAATAAACTTGTTCTTTAATTTGATTTTCCATGAACTTTCCAAAGTCCCCTCATATTTCTAGACAAATGAAGTGTTATAGAAAACTTCCAAGATTAAGTTGAGGTGAATGCTCCCTGGTTTAGTGATTTTATTCTGTGTTTAAATGGAAATCATGTAATATGAACTGAGTTATATTCAATATTTAGAACCTTTAAACACATAAAAGAAGAGTAACATGATATAGTTATTGACCTAAATGCTTTGGATTTTCTGGAATTAAGATGCTCTGTTTTACTTTTTAAAACTCTATGATTTCTATGAGTATGTATTTAAGCAATGAGCAGACATAGGGCCTGTTCTTTTCACATGAATAGATATCAGAAACATTTTCATGACTAGGTCAAGTACAGCGGTAGCAGGTGGCATGGAGGTTAAGGCACTGAATTTCCACACGGCCAACCATGGTTCAAATTCTGGACCTAGCAGCTTGAAAATCCCAATGGGCATGTGTGCGTGTATGCCCAACATGCCAATAGGAGGATGGAGGAGAAGGGATTGGCAGTGTGGCAAAAACCTAAAGAAATTCTCAAAAATTAAAAAGAAAGATAAAAAATGTCAAATGTGGCAAGTTTTATATAATTAAAAAACACATTAAAAATCTCACAAAAATGAAAAATGAGATAAGGCTGGTGAAGGAGACCTATTGAAAGGACAGCTCTCATTTCATTTATCTCAATCTTTGTTCTTAATCATTGTACATGAGTATAACTTTGATTTTATCTATTGTCAAATTTATTTTGCCTGCTATTTTTTAATAGAGAGAACTTATCAAATTTACATTCATAAAAATAAAGAGTTTAGGACCAGCAGATGGTGTAATGTCTACATTGCTGGACTCCCATATAGTCGATCGAGTTTGAGTCCTGGACCTTGTGGCTTAAACCTACGCCAGGCGCATGTGCGTGACTGTCCAAGATCCCAAGAGGAGAATAGAGGAGAAGGGATTGTGGTGTGGCTATCCTGGGGGGGGGTGATTTCTCACTTTCTGTCTCTTTGTCTCTGTCTGTATTTCTGGCGAGTGCATGTGCCCTATGGCAAAACCCTCTAAAAATAAATAAATAAATAAACTTTAAAAATAAAGGGTTTAACAGGCAGACTGAGATAGAACTGAAAAAAGTTATTCCATTTACCATAGCCACCGAAAGTATAAGATATTTAGGAATAAATCTAACCAAAGAAGTTAAAGACCTCCACAAGGAAAATTATGAGAAGCTAAAAAAAGAAATTGAAGATGACATAAAAAAGTGGAAGGACATCCTATGTTCCTGGATTGGAAGAATTAATATAATCAAAATGGCAATTCTACCCAAATTAATCTACATATTTAATGCAATGCCAATCAAAGTACCAGACACATTCTTCACAGATCTAGAAAAGACAATCATAAAATTCATCTGGAATCATAAAAGACCCTGTATTGTCAAAGCAATTCTACACAAGAAGCGTGGAGTGGGTGGCATCTCACTCCCTGACCCAAAAACATACTACAAAGCTGTGGTAATCAAAACAGCTTGGTAATGGCACAGAAACAGACACGTGGACCAATGGAACAGAATAGAGTCTCCAGAAATAAATTCCCAAACATACAGTCAACTGACCTTTGACAAGTGGTACCAGTCAATCCAGTGGGAAAAGGAAAGCCTCTTCAGCAA
>NW_006160041.1:3906568-3924368 GCF_000334495.1 Tupaia belangeri chinensis | reverse complement strand
GACTGATAACCAGAATACACAAGGAACTCAAGCAGCTGTTTGGAAAAAAGATGATCAACCCTATTAAAAGATGGGAGAAGGAGTTGAGAAAAAAAACTCTCTGAAGATGACATATGAATAGCCAAAAGGTATATGAAAAAATGCTCAACATCCCTCATTGTAAGGGAAATGCAGATCAAAACAACAATGAGGTACCACCTAACCAGTCAGAATTTCTAAGAATAAAATAAAATGATAACTGTTGGCAGGGTGTGGTGAAAGGGGTACTATTTTACACTACTGGTAGGAATGTAAATTGGTCCAGCCACTATGGAGAACAATTTGGAGACTCCTCAAAAATCTACAAATACAACTATCATGTGATCCAGCAATCCCACTCCTCAGTATCTACCCAAAGGACAGAAGAACTCTTCATTGGAAAAGTGCTTACACATCGATGTTTATTGCAGCACTATTCATGATTGCTAAGACATGGAACCAACCCAAATTCGCCCATACGGATGAATGGATTGAAAAACTGTGACACATATACTCTATGGAATACTGTTCAGCCATAAAATCCAACAAAACCCTGGCTTTTGAAAGAAAGTGGGAGAATATGGAAGATTTACTGCTGAGTGAGGCAAGCCAGGATATGAAGGAGAGATATTGTATATCCCCACTTAATATATACCGAGTGTCTGCACTCTATGACTGAAACTGATTGACTAAAGGTTGTACAAACACAAGAGATGGGTGCGAATGCCAGATGTGGTGTGTGTGGAGCAGTGGGGCCTAAGGAAGAACATTTGGAGGAGGGATACGGAGGCAGAGCATTAATGGAATGGGGAGGTGTGGTGTTATCGGTTGAAAATATTTTGATCAACTGGACTGGGGAGAAATGTTCACATATTGAAATGTTCACATTGTAAACTAAATAATGTGATTAAATGTATATAAAAATAAAAAATAAAGGGTTTATAAAAGGAAAGGGTCCTTTTCATAAAAGTATAAAACAGCTAAAGTTAAAGCTAAGTTTGATGTTAGGGTTTGTGAATTTCATCCCCTTATTTTAATGAGCTCTGTAAATCCAAGGTGGAATTCTTAAACATGAGGTGATTTGACAATTCTATTTCACATGACATTAGAAAATGGATTAATTTTATAAATGAGACTCACTCATTTTCCAGAGCATTTGATATAATACAAAATCACTTATAATAGTTTATAATAATGATTCCAAATATTTTACTTTTGTTAGATTCAAACTAAATACTTTATAAAATTCAATTCTATACAACTTGAGCTTCCCTTACTTAAAATGATCATATTCAATTTTTAATAATCTAAAATTATTGTGTATTTCCAAATTCTCAGTTATAAAATCATACTCTCCTTTTAAATTTGCCAAAGAGTGCTTGTATTGATTGAAGAGAGAGAGAAAGAGACAAAGAGAGAGAAAGGGAAAGCAATAAAGCACTCCGTGTTGAGAATGATCACCTCACAATCCCTCCTCCATTTCTCCATCCCTTGGGGATTTGGGGCATTCAGGCATATAAACCCTGTGTTTTTCAAGCCTCTGGATCTGGGACTTGAACCACGTAGTTGGCCATGTGGTATCCAGTCACTTTAACCACTGTGCCAATGGTTGACCCTATCAAACCATCCTCTTAAAACCTATATGCAATAAACCAAACTAGGTTACTTGGAAAAATGTGTGCAGCAAGACTATCCTATTACTGAATTTGTAGATAGGCATCATAACCCTTGTTTTTCATAGTGCTTTATTTTTCACAGTTGTTTTTCTATTTTCTCATTTGCTTGTCAATCCCAAGTGCAGAGGAAGGGCAGATGCCACTATTCCTGTTTCACAGATGGTATGATGAGGCTCAGACAGTTAAAAGACTTGCTCAACAACTGATCTTCTTACAAAACAAACATTTACGTCTTTAATATTTTAGATGTCTTTTCTTAACATTCATATTTCCTAATATGTGTGTGTGTATGGAACTAGCTGCAGTGGTGCAAGCAGCAAGGGGCCATTATGTGAGGCTTAGGAGGCCTGGGTCAACCTAAGCAGCCCAGGTGCAATTTCCTGTACCTGTCAGCCAAGCAAACTGGGACACAGGGCAGGTGGATCATGACACGGCAAGACCCTGTCAAAAATACCCATATCTCTTTCTCTCATCCTCTTCCTGCTTTTTCTTTTTCCCATGTGCATACTCTGTCTCTCACAAAATACCTATATGAAATAAGACCCGTAATGAGAGTGATAATTCCCCCAGGTGATGATTTATGTCTTAACAAAAGTGACCTTATAAACCACGGGCCTATTAAAAAGTTCTTTTTTTTTTTTTTTTTTTAGAGATTTTTTTTTTTTTTGAGAGATTTTTTTGCTATAGGGCACGTGCGCTCGCCAGACAGACAGAGACAGAGAGACAGAAAGCGAGGAATCACCCCCCAGGGGGGATGGGCACGCCACAATCCCTTCTCCTCCATTCTCCTCTCGGGATCTTGGGCACGCATGCTCACGCACCCAGCGTGAGTTTTAAGCCACCAGGTCCAGGACGCGAACCGCGGTGGACTACGTGGGAGTCCAGCGACATAGCCATTAGGCTAACTGCTGGTACCCAAAAGTTTGTATTTTCGAAGTGATCTCTACTCAGGGTCAAACAATAACCAGAACCATTGCTCTTAAACATTAGGATTCATAAGAATCATAGTGGACCTTGGTATAAATATAGGTCAGTAAGTCTCTCACTCATAGACCGCCTGGTTCAGTAAGTACAAGTCCCAGAAATCAGTAATCTTAATAAGTGACCCAGGTATTTTTTAAATAGGTAATAAATCTAAAAGCTTGGACCAGCTTGTGGTATGGTAGTTAAGGTGGCTGGATTTCACATGGCTGATCACATGGTTCAAGTCCCAAACCTGGTGACTTGAAAGTCACACCAGCACATGTGTGTGCATGACCAAAATCCTAAGAGGACAGATAAGGGTGCTTTCTTACTTTTTTTTTTCTCTTTCTCTGTCTCTTTTTAGCAAATGCATGTGCCCGATAGTAAATTAAAAAAAAAAAAAAAAAGAAAGAAAGAAAGGAAGGAAGGAAGGAAGAAACTTAATAACTTACCATGTCAGTAAAGTCACTGAAATTCTGGGCCCCTGCCTTTGATTTTTTAAATTATTTATCTAATTTTATTTATTTACTCATTTATTTTTAGTTTGACTAGAGAGACACAGAGAGAGAAAGAGGTAAAGTGAGAAAGCAAGCAGCCAGGTCCGAGACTTGAACGATGGTCGGCCATGTGGGAGTATCCAGCACCTTAACCACCATACCACTGCTGGTCCCCAGCCCCTGCCTTTTTAAGACCAATATGCCTCATCTCTGAGAATCCCCTCTAAGGAGGAAGTGAAAATATTTATATGAAGCCATGTGTGATAGCTAAAGCAATTCTTTATCCCTGAATGGCTTCACTTTGCTATAGTCAGTGTGCAAAGTTCCAGCTGAAACTATCCGGAACTAAGGCCTCAGTGTGCCTCTCACACCTCCCGAAACAATCATACAACCAGGAGGGAAAACAGAAGAGTGTTGGCAACACCTTAGACTTCTGTTTCCAAACTGTGTTCCTCGGGACACTACATTTGGGTTTTCTGATATAGTAATAAAGGGAGGGCTCATAATCTGAACTATCAGGGAAGCTAGTTGTTGTCACTTGCTCACTTTGGTTATAGCTGAGCTAATCAAAAGTACGACTCTCTCAGAGAGACATCTCTTCATTCTCTGTATTACTTGTCTACATACTCACTGTTTCAAATAGACCTAGGGACATCTGGAAGATGCCAGTGTTCCACGGAGACCAACCTGCCTACTCATAAATACATAAGCCTCTAACATTCAGCTATTTGGTAATATGACCTTTGCTAGATTGTTTCCTTTGTAGGTTTACTTATCTGACAGAAACAGGTTTCATGAGCACCTCGCATGAGCCAGGCACTGTGCCGAGGGATAGAGCTGCAAAGAAATAGGGCAGAGTTTCTTTCATCAAGGTGAGTGTTTAGTTTGACTAGAGAGACACAGAGAGAGAAAGAGGTAAAGTGAGAAAGCAAGCAGCCAGGTCCGAGACTTGAACGATGGTCGGCCATGTGGGAGTATCCAGCACCTTAACCACCATACCACTGCTGGTCCCCAGCCCCTGCCTTTTTAAGACCAATATGCCTCATCTCTGAGAATCCCCTCTAAGGAGGAAGTGAAAATATTTATATGAAGCCATGTGTGATAGCTAAAGCAATTCTTTATCCCTGAATGGCTTCACTTTGCTATAGTCAGTGTGCAAAGTTCCAGCTGAAACTATCCGGAACTAAGGCCTCAGTGTGCCTCTCACACCTCCCGAAACAATCATACAACCAGGAGGGAAAACAGAAGAGTGTTGGCAACACCTTAGACTTCTGTTTCCAAACTGTGTTCCTCGGGACACTACATTTGGGTTTTCTGATATAGTAATAAAGGGAGGGCTCATAATCTGAACTATCAGGGAAGCTAGTTGTTGTCACTTGCTCACTTTGGTTATAGCTGAGCTAATCAAAAGTACGACTCTCTCAGAGAGACATCTCTTCATTCTCTGTATTACTTGTCTACATACTCACTGTTTCAAATAGACCTAGGGACATCTGGAAGATGCCAGTGTTCCACGGAGACCAACCTGCCTACTCATAAATACATAAGCCTCTAACATTCAGCTATTTGGTAATATGACCTTTGCTAGATTGTTTCCTTTGTAGGTTTACTTATCTGACAGAAACAGGTTTCATGAGCACCTCGCATGAGCCAGGCACTGTGCCGAGGGATAGAGCTGCAAAGAAATAGGGCAGAGTTTCTTTCATCAAGGTGAGTGCATTGTGGGAAGAAGAACAGAAGTAAACACGTAAATATAAAATGAGAAATGCTGACGGGAGCTCACTCTCTTTCTCTCTCTCTTCAGTCAGTTCACATGCCCTTTACCAAGTTAAAATATAAAAGAGAGAGATTTAGATATTTTTTAATAGAGGTAAACTCAGTATTTAAGAGTGTCATGTAACCTTCTATGCAGGAAAATGGTTTAAAAAGAAAGAAGATTCCTGGCAGAGGTTTAAGTCTGAGCCCTGACTGCCTAGTACGGGTTAGTCAACTGAAGGGGACGAAGGGAAGAGTATGTACGGTTTCTGGAAACTCAAACCAATCCAGGGGAGCGTGAGAGGGGGAAGTATGAAAGGAAGAATTCCAAGAGGTAGTAACATTTACTGAAGGTTTTCTTATTGATTTCTCTGCAAATCGTCTTATTGCCATTAACTGCTTTTCACTAATAAACAACCCTGTGAAGTAGGTAGCATTATTAGCCCTATTTCACAGATGAAGTTACTGAGCCTTAGAGTGGGAAAATTATTTGAATCAGGAACACAAAGAAAGTAAGAAGGAAAGCTGGGATTTGAACCTAACTACCAGGGCTTAGTTTTCTACCACTGCACACCGAACAGCCTCTTCAGATACTGAGCAGGAAATACCTCCAATGTCGTGACTGAGGGCATTGATTTTATCCTGACAAAAAAGAGGAGTCATTGACTGGTATTATTTTTAAGTTCATTAATTTTATTCATGATAGAGAGTTTGTGCACGTATCATAGAGAGAAAGAAAGAGAGGCCCAGGACAGGGCTTCATCACGCCATGACTCTCCTTTTCCAGCCACAAGCTCCTGCCCAGTCTCTTTTCAAGCTGACTCTGGGATTTGAACACGCACTTGGCCATGTGGCCTCTGCACTACAGTTCAGTTTCCTATGGACTATACCACCAGGGTGGGCTTAGTTTTAACCAATAAAGTGCTACTAATCTCAATAAATAGAAAAAGAAAAAAAAATTGACTGCAGTATGGTAAGTGGATTTAAGTGAAGAAAGAGTGAATGCTTAGAAACCAAGGTACGGGGTTACTCAGACATATTGAGTGAATAGATTTAGGAAATAACAAAGTGGAATAACAGAAAAATGGGCTGAGAGATTTCACCATCATCTCTAATTCATCCCTAGATCAGAGCAAATTCTCACGGGATTTGACAATACACGGCACTCCTAATCAGCTGAGAGAACCATTGGATAGAGATCTTGTCTAAGGAAGATCGTTCTCTGCCTTAGTGCAATGACCATGGAGTTAAACACTCAGCAATTGCTTAATGACCAGATGAAATGAACGATATCACTTGAATTTTTGGAGAGATTTTTGTTATAGGGTGGGTGCACTCACCAGATAGAAAGAAACAGAGAGAAAGAAAGTGTGAAATCATACCCCTCCATCTCAGTGGAGGTTAGCCACACTGCAATCCTTTCTCCTCCATTGTCTTCTTGGGATTTAGGGGCATGCATGCACGTATGCCAGCATGAGTTTCAAGCTGCCAGTTCCAGGACTTGAATAACGGTTGGCCATGGGGGAGTCCAGTGCCTTAACCACTATGCCACCCGCTGGCTCCTATCACTTGAAATTTTAAGATGCTTCAAGGTATTAGAGATGATTTTTCAGAAAAAAAAATAAGCTGTGCATGTAAAATATAAAGTACTACCCAAATATTAATTGCCTAGAGTTTATGTTTTAATGACTTGTTATTGATAGTGAAGTTCAGAGAGAGTACTAAAATTTCTTCTAAACTAGAAGACAGGGAAATAGTTCCTCCTCTTATTTAGTCCCCACTCCACCCTGCCACCAAATTTCTACTCTGGTTTTTTTCATGTTTTTGTTTTCCTTTAATTTGGTATGTTGGGGAGAGGGTCTTTAGAAACCTTAAGTCCTCTTCACACAGCTCTGCAATCCCAGTTGCCATTAATTTTCATTTTCCCCGTACTACAATTAAACAAACAGCACTACCAAAAAAAAAAAAAAGGAAAATAATTTCATTAGTTTACATATGGTTCAGTTAAGATGCATGTTTTTAACATGTTTATACTATAAAATAAATTTTACTCAGTTTACAATCCCATCTTGGTGAGCTAAAGCAACTATAAATTGTAATTGATTAATTCTTGATACTGAGTTTGATTTTGGATACACAATATAAACAATCATTAAAGGAGGATTAATTTGGCTATGCCAGATGGATTCCAATCTGTTTTGCAAGTTCATTACAATTCTCATTCTCTTACAAAAATGAGAAAATAGAATAGATTCCACTGTCCTTGTGAACCTTGCTGTACCCTTACTCCTGGTTTGGGCATTTTTTAGAAACCTAGGAAAAAGGTAAGTGCTTTGCAAAAAGCCGTATGATATTTTTATTGGTCCTTATTCCCAATCTTCACAGAATACACCTTATCTATCCCTACAAATAATTGATTTTATCACACCCAGCATTAGAAGAAGAATTGATTTCAAGAATGCACTACACACTAGTTTTGTAAGATAATTGTTTAGGATGTGAAAGCATGTAAAATGTATTTTATGAAACCAACTTTCTGAAATGCTAAATATTTAACCTTTGTTGGATTTGATATTCTAAATGTATGTTTTATAAAAATTCAATTTTATGAAATAAGACAAACCAAAAATGTCTCTAAGAAGTTAACTAAAAAGTACATTCCCTGTTTACTTCTTAGGATTACCATTCAACAGAAATAAAAGGTTACCAGTACATGCCTGAAGATTTTTCTACCGGAGAAAGAGATTCCAATAAAAATGTATTATAGATGGGCCATTTCCCAAAAAAAGACAAAACTGAAAAGAGAAGCCAATGGAGAAAAAAGGCAGTTCCAAGTAAAAATGTCATAAAAAAGATATCACCATCTTCCAAAAGTGGGAAAGTCTCTTCAAAAGTGAGAGAGAGGGGCCAGCAGGTGGTGTGGTGGTTAAGGTGCTGGACTCCCACATGGCCGACTGCGATTATGTGATTAGAGTCCTGGACTTGGCAGCTTGCCTTCTCACTTTGCCTCTCTCTCTCTCTCTCTCTCTCTCTCTCTCATATCTCTGGTGAACACATTGCCCTATAGCAAAATTTAAAAATAATAATATTAATAAATAATATTTTTTAAAGTGAGAGAGAAGCAGACTAAAGGATAACCTGCCACACAAAAAGTCATCAAAAGAGTGATAGAGACTGGGGAACAAATCACTGAAAGGCTAAACTGTGAACTGAAATAGAGATATAGGTAGCGAGATATTAATACAGGCAGAGAGAGACAGGCTCTACTCTAAAACGGGATCATGAAGACACACACAAACACACAAAAAGCAATAAAAATGGAAAGAAAAACTAAAACCTCAGAAACTCTACAATGAAAATTTTTTTTTTTTAAAGTAGTAAATACAGAAACAGACAAAAAGCCATGTACCTGTACAGTTTGAGATATTGGAAATCAGTAAGTGTCTCTTGAAAGTAAAAAGTACAAAGATACTTACAAAGGAAAAGGACTGAATTGCGAAAGTTATAGGTCTCTGGAAAGAGGCTGTAGATAAATGATACCTTGCCCTTGAGGACTGAGGGGAGAGGGTTGTGAGCAGGTGCTGAGGCATAGCTCTGAGGCCAGCAGGATACCTGGCTGCTGAGTGTTCAAGGTCCTTCCCTGAGACTCAGAATCAATGGGTAAAACAGCAGTAGTCTGGCATGAAACAGCGATTCTCAACTGGGGATGATTCTGGTCCTATCCAAGGGACATTTGGCAATGTCTGGAGATATGTTTGTTGTGTTGATTAGTGATTGATTGGGGACTGGTTTACTACTGGTATCTAGTGTGTGGGGTCTAGGGATGCTTCATAATATCCTATAGTGCAGAGCAAACAGGAAATTATCCAATCCAAAATGTCACTAGTTTGGACACTGAGAAACATTGTCCTTCACTCTCTTCTCACAAAAGAAGATTCTTCCCGTCTGTCTGCAAAACTGGAATTTGCTATCTCTGAAACAGAATCAAGAATTTACATATCAAAGTCTCAGACATCATCCCTTCTCTCCCTTTGTCTTTTGGATGTCAAGAGTAATAATCACTGAAAGAGTTCTGGGGCAGCCTGTTGGGAGACTTGGGTCCTGCTAACATTACTTAGCTAGGGGGGTTTGGACATGTCACTGTCCCTGTTTGGGGACAGTTTTGTCATCAGTAAAGCGGAAGGGTAAACTGGAGTAGTTGTTCTCAACCCTTCTCAGTTTAATGGTCTCTTTTTACAGGTTAAAAAAAAAAGATACAAATACTTAAAAGCAATCCTACTTTTAATATCTGTTAATTAGGAAAATACAAAGATCATTAAAATTTAATATGATACAAATATGCATTTTATTCATTCTAATTTGGAATTATGTTAGCTTCCCCAAAGTAATATATCTCACTATGTACTTATGAAAATCATATTATTAATTGGTTTATAGACAATACTTGGGTTGCATATAGATTTATATATAACTTAAAAAAATCCTGAGATTCTTGGCTCCTTGGCTCAAATGGTGCTATATATAATTATGATGATCTCTAATGTATCTTTTTAAGATGGACTACATGTCTGTGGACAGGGAATCAGGTAAGAAGAGAAATGCTATGAGGGATTCAGATGTCAGATACCAGAGTGGGGGAATAAGTAGAGGCTGTCACACTGAGGAAACAAAAAATTGTCTCTTTCTAAGGAGAACAGTTGCTTAGATATGATTCCATTTGTCTATTTTTGCTCTTGCCTGTGCTTTTAAAGTCTTGCTCAACAAAACTTTGCCCAGGTCAATGTCCTAAAATATTTTCTCCATGCTTTTATCTAGTACAAGTTTCATAATATGGGGTCTTATGTTTATTTTTATCTATTTTTTTTAAAAGTTTATTTACTTCACTTATTGCATGAGAGAAAAGAGTAAGAGACAATGAGAAAGAGAGCAATAGACAAAGAAAGATAAATACAGGTACCCACAGCAGGGTCTTGCCACACTCCAGCCTTCCAGTCAGCCAGGAATACAAGCTCAGCCATGTGATATGCTTTAAGTCAACTCAGGATCCAAACCCCAACTGGCAATGTGGTTTCTGTATTGCAGGGAGGTGCATTATTCCTTGTGCCACTACAGCTGATAATTGCATATGGCAAGAAAAAGGAGTCTAGTTTTATTCTCTGTATTAAATATCCAATATTTCTAGCACCAAACCATAAACTTCTACACAGCAAAGGAAACAATCAACAGAATGAGAAGACAATCTTCAGGACAGAAGAAAATACTTAGAAACTGTTCATGCAACAAGAGATTAATATACAATATATACAAAAAGGTCAAAGAATTCAGAAGCAATAAAACAAAGAATACAATTTAGAAATGGGCAACTGATCTGAATATACATTTCTCAAAAAACATGCAAGTGGCCGGGACCAGCAGATGGAGTAATGGTTATGTCACTGGACTCTCATGTAGTCAATCACAGTTCGAGTCCCAGACTTAAACTCACACCAGGCACATGTGTGTGTGTGTGTGTGTGTGTGTGTGTGTGTGTGTGCCCAAGATCACAAGAAGAGAATGGAGGAGAAGGGATTGCAGTTAGTTTGGTCATCCTCCTTGGGAGGTGATTTCTCGCTTTCTGTCTCTCTGTCTCTCTGATGAGAGCACATCTCAAAAAAAAAAAAAGGAAAAGAAAAACAAAAAAATTGCAAATGTCCAATGAGGTAGCATCTCTCACTCTACTTAAAATGATTACTCTAAAAAAGTAAACATGGAGAAAGGGCACTCTTGTGCATTATTAGTGGGAATGTAAATTAGTTTAGTCATTAAAAAAGAGTATGGAGTTTTCTCAAAAAAAGAAAAAAGAACTATGTTATGATCCATTCAGCCAACACTTGGGATATAGGCAAAGGGATTGAAATCAGTATGTCAAAGAGATATCCATGGGAACCAGCAGTTAGCGTAATGGCTATGTTGCTGGACTCCCACGTAGTCGATCGCGGTTCGCATCCCGGACCTGGTAGCTTAAAACTCATGCCAGGCACATGTGCATGTGTGCCCAAGATCCTGAGAGGAGAATGGAGGAGAAGGGATTGCGGCGTGGCCATCCCTCCTGGGGGGTGATTTCTTGCTTTCTGTCTCTATATCTCTCTCTGTCTGTCTGGTGAGGGCACGCCCCCTATAGTAAAAAAAAAAAAAAAAAAACTCTCAAAGAAAAAAAAAAAAGATATCCACTACACTCTCATGTTTATTGTAGCATCATTCATAATGACATGGAATCAACCTAAGTGTCCATCAATGGATGAGTGGATAAAAAATGTGATACACACACACACATATATATATACACACACGTATACATATATATATGAATACACACACACATATATGTATGTATACACAATAGAATATTATTCGGCCAAAAAAAAGAACAAAATCCTGTTGCTTGTAGCTACATAAATAAGCCTGCAGTATACTCACAATAGTACTTGTGATAAATAAAAATGATTACTCCAGATTTATATTAATGTGTTACAGTATGTCTTGTAGCTCTCTGGCACTTATCTAAGGTATGCTTTTTGCTTGGATAGAATTCTATTGTGGTGTCACCTGATAGCTATTGAAAAATACATATCCTGGTACCATGACACAATACTTCTACTTTAAAGCCCCTCACTTACTGACCAATTTGCTAAAAACCTAATAGTAAGAACAGAGCTTGGTCATTAAGTGAGGAGTGTCTGTAGTTGGTGTGATATTATATGTATTGTTTATTCTATCCAATTTACATGCAAGTTCCATGAAGGCAGATACTTTTGCCTATTCAGTAATGTATCTCAGCACCTAGAACTGGCACAAAATAGACATTCAATGAATATTTGTTGGATAAATGCATGCATGCACAAACATAAAACCTCTGACAAAATACAAGGCAAATCCAAGCTACAATGGTGATATGTTTGCAAATAATGAATCTGAAGCCTGCCTTATGTTATTATAACCCTACTATTATTGAAAACTTAACGAATGGCTTCTAGATGATTATTATGGCTATGAGTTAATTGGAGGATTCTTATGATCCTCAGGGGCAAGTCAGACCATCAAGCACTTATTGAAATTTACCAGATGCAGATAACTGACACACTGGATTCCCTCCCTCACTCCCTTGCTTTTTCGCTTTCTTGTCTTCTTTCAAACATGTTTATTATTCTCTTTTCCTATACCATCTTCTCATAGAGATCTCCCAGCATAGCTTCATGCCTACCTCCATGCCTTTCCTCTGGAAAGACTGATGTATTTGAACTGGACTGAGAGTTGCATTTGGAGTGGATCAGGGAGTGAAAAAAGAGCAAGAGGACTGGACTCCTTCATGGTAACGTCTATATATGTCACAAAGACTTTGGCAGCACCTAGATCAATGGACTAAAAGAATGGTCTCCACACTCCTCATCCCCCTGAAACTCCCATCAATGATCACCCCTTTTCCCATCAACATCTCAGCCGACCATGACTCTCCTCCACTGTAGAAACCTGGAAATCATTTACGCCTGTACTTGTGTTCTCTCTCATCTGTCATTTCCCAAACACCAGTCATTTGTACTGCAGTAAACAGTACATTAGCCACCAGACAGTTCCTAATCTGTCATCCTTTTTGCTTGATCCACTCTATTCAACAGAGAGCTACTTGATAAGACTTCTCCTTGCTAATGAGGAATCAGATGTCCATAACCTTGCTCAGTTTTTTTCTTGGACAAGGTGGGTGGAGGACACAGCAAAGTCAAAGTGTGACCTCCTTGCTCTTTGTAATTTTCCTTTCCAGACTTTCAGTTTAGATAAGATGTTTAAATAATATTGAAGGAGAACTCTCAAATACAGCAGCAGACCATGTGATGATAGAACTAATTATTTAATCCAATATCTTATGTTACCTTCCTAGCTCTGCCAAAATATGAAGGGTACAACAAAGAAGATGAGAGACAGAGGTCATCATGTTTGCAATGGCCAAAGTAGTACACTGAGCACCACATTCTGGTCTCATTTCTACGATTAACTTTGAGCAGCCACAACATAATAATAAAGAGTTAACAGTTATTGGACCCTACATGTTATAGTAAAAATTTTATATACATTATCTCAAGTTTTCTTCATAAAAACTGCATGAGGTAGACAATATTATCATCCTCATTGGATACATTAGAAAACTAAGTCATACAGAGGTTAAGTAACTTGCCCGAGGCCACAAAGCTAACTGGTAACCCAAAACTTATGTTCCAGTCTACTCGACTCCAAAGATATGGTCTAAAGCAAGTTCTTCTTTTTTTAATTTATTATCATCATAATCTTGTTTATATTACATTGAATTGCATATAACTTTACAGTATATTACATTGCTTTTTCAAAAGGGATTACTATGCATGTCAGTCAATACAGACATTAAACTCCCCACTTCATCATTCAATATTTTTCATTGTTTTTTTCTGATCATTATTATTATTATTATTCCAATTTTTTTTTTAAACAGTCAATCACTATTTCTCATTTTTCTTGTAAAAAGACTTTACGTGTCATGAAATACTTCTCAGACCAAACCAGTTGATAATACTATACATGCCATCATCAACAGGTAATAAGCCATATTGGGGAAAGAAGGGCAGTGAGGAGGAGAGGGCTGGTAGATACACACTTTCTTTTGGATTTCATGAAAACTATGTGTCCTCTTCCTTAGAATATAGCAGATACAAAGAAATGACACATAATATCTTCAAAGAGTTAATAGGTTCTGGACTTGGCAGCAGCATCTTATCCCGAGCTGAAGTTCTGTGAACCTGTGACTCTCATGCATGACCTCTTGTCTACATAATTCTTCTGGTGGCTTGGCCCTTAACTAAAGAGGACATTACATTCTAGAAAATTCAATACCAACTGTGTTGTATATGCCATGGTCATATTTCAGGCAAGTGACAGCTAACTGCTATGACACAGCAGCAACCTTCAATTCATATTAACCTGTGCTGGCATTATAACCAGCAACTGGAAGAAACAGATTCTTAATTCTAGATCCAATTCTGCATCTCTGAGCCATCCACTGCCCCAGCTGTTCTCTTTTCTGTTTTGCTTTGTTTCATAAAGATAGTCATTTAACTTCCCGTCATCGCCAGCTCCTAATTGCCACAACCAGATGGAATAACTCACTGCTGGGTAAATCTGAGACTATTTCATTCTGTGACATTGACCGAGAGTCTATGTACCCACAGGAGAATTCTGATTGGTTCTCTTGGTTATTATTCCTCAAATGCTCGACAGGTTTTTGCTTTCCCTTTTATCAAAAGAAAAAGAATCAGTGACTTATTTTAATACATTCCAAAAAAATATACGTACGCATAAAGTTTTTAACTAAAAAAAAATATATACAAATACAGGCTTCTGTGTCAGAACATTTTTTATTAAAGCACTTCTATAAAGTATAATATATAGAAAAATGTTATCCTGCTTTTGTGGGGAGTAGCAGGTGGGTAGGCTATGCTCTATCAATAGATGACACATGATGCTTGCACACGTGTTCTTTTTGAAACCTTGCTAATTGGATATCACTCTACCATCCCTTCCACCAAGTGTCACTTCTCAGAAATAGAGTTCCTGTGTGTGATTTGAGGTGTAGAGTTGAAGGGGCCACAAATTGTTATTGATCCTCATTAAACACCTGAAATGTGTGAGTTATTTTCACATACCTCAGTAACCATGGGTCTACACCTTTATAAACAGCCAGGGATTTCCTTCTCCTTTTAATTAGAAAATAAATAAATCTCAAACACATCTATAGTTCTGTTGCTAGTGGGAGATACCATCTCCTTTGAGGCACTTCTTTTCTTTCTTTAATTTGTTGTTGCTGTTTTAATTGCCTTTGGGATTTTTCTTCATACCAACTAGGACCCCAAATGAGAAGAGGAGAAAAGAATTGACATTTACTGAGAACCTTCTTCTTGCCACATCATACCCTATAGGCTTCACCCCTTTTAATCATCACAATAACGTTAAGAAGCAGAGTTATTATTAAGTCAAATATTTAGATAGGGAAATCCATTTTAGAAAGATAAGTAGTTTACTCAAGATCACATGGCCACGAGGAGACAGTGCCAATATTTGATAACAAGCTAATCTGACTTGAGTATTCCCATTCCTTTTTTCACTCCAGTGTCTCTCCCATCAAAAAAGAATGAAAAATTATATACATTAAGCTTTGCTGTGGCTGATATAGGCTTGTTCCATTAAGACCATTTTTTTTTTTGAGAGAGATTTTTGCTATAGGGCTGTACATGCACCAGAAAGACAGAGAGACAGAAGGTAAGACATCACCCACCATGGGAGATGGCCATACCACAAAACTTCTCCATTTCCCTCTCAGGATTTTGGGCACTCACACATATGCACCCAGCATGAGTTTCAAGCAACAGAGTCCAGTACTAAAACCATGGTAACTACGTGGAAATCCAGTGACATAACCGTTACACCATCTGTTGGTCCCAGTCATTAAAACCAATTTTTAACCACGTTCTTCTAAGTCCAGCATCTCCTACAAAAGCTTAAAAAGCCCGAACTCTATTTCCTAGTTTCTCTTGCAGTCAGGGGTAGTGTATTGCACAAATCTGACCCATGTATGCTGTTCCCTTCACCTTTCCTGGGGGTGAAGTAAAGATACTGTGACTAAAGTTAAATAAACACAAAGCTAGAAACCAACACACAACACTTGATGCAGCAAGAGAGTGTGGTTCACAAGTAGCATAAGTTAGAGCCTGAACCACCCTGGATTATGTACTTCCAGACTTCTTGTGACTTAAGACTATCCACCACTAATTGATTCAGCCAATGTTAGTTGTGTTTTCTGTTAGTTGCAGCTGAACATCGTCACCAATCACTAAAGAAAATTATCCAACCTCAATAAGAAACATCAGATTTCTGTAAAATAAACAATTTCTATGGAAGCATGACAGGAAAAGCACCATTTTATAGACCTTTTGAGTTTAGAGAAAAGTGTTCAAGAAGGGAAAGATCAATATGCCAGGAGAAGGGAGGATAAATTTCATGGAGGAGAGAAAAATTGATCTGGAGCTTTTAGAAAGTACAAGAAAGGAGAAGGCCCTTCCTGTGGAGCATGCAGTGTGAAACAAAGTGTCAAGAGAACAAACCTGGCCTATTTCAGAGATGGTGCACTCAGCCACACAACTGAAGCAAGGTTGGATAAATAAGGTAGGGTAGGGTACAAAGGGCTTTGAAGCCAGTGTTCAGAGCCTAACTAGTCAGGCTGGGAACCATGAGAGTCTTTGACGCTAAGATGGTGGCAATGTGTCAAAATGGTATGGAAGGCAGTACATCTAACAGCAATCATAAGACTAGTTGACATGGGAAGCAGCTGCATGCTGGAAGACCAACAGAGAAGTGCAACAGCCTGGATATAAAAGGGTAAAATTCTGTAAGAAGGGGCAAGGGTTGGAAACTAATGATAAGATTTCGAAGACTTTGCCAAAAAGGATTCCACAGGTCTGAAAGAGGAATAGACTAGGAATAGCAGAGAATGACACAGTCTTCAAGGGAGCAGAATGGTGGAAAGTTTGGAGAAATAGCAAAGAGTATACAAAGAGCTGGCCTGAGAGTCAGTCAGACCAGGGATTAGCCCAGCTTTCCATTTATGCTGTGGGATCTGGACCTCCCTGAGTTTTACTGTCTTCATCTATAAGGTAGAGAGACTGGCCTATCTCTTTGGAAATGACCTATTTAATAGTTGTTTAATAAATACTTTTTACTAGTGTCAATTATTATTAGCAAGAGGGCAGAGGAGAAGAGGGACCTTGTCCGCAGGAGCAGGGTGTCACTGATAAATATCATTTTTCTAGGCTTTCAAGAAACTGACAGAATACTGGTATCCAGACTCCAAACATCATAAGGACCGCAGTGAAGATAATTACTACCTCATATAGAAGACAGGGTTTTACCAAACCCTGAAAAGGCCACATGTTTCTAGCAGCAATCTAGAAGTACGGGTGACCAACACTCCCATGACAAAATGACACTATAACCTGCCAGGAGCTACAAAAGTCTCAGCTGCCTACAAACTCACCCCCTTCTATTTTCTCTCCACTCTAATACCTAATCGAGATGGCTTTCACTCGTGTGTGTGTGTGTGTGTGTGTGTGTGTGTAAGGATTATGGCATGGACTATGTGGGTGTGATAATACACTGTCACAGAGTCACCAGTCATTTACTGTGACCTGTTGGTTAGATTCTTTTATTTAAAACTTGATTTTAAGACACCTATGTTTCAGGAGATGAGGAAGAAGGAAAGAGGAGAGGAGAGTGGCAGCAGGGAAGAATATGCCTTCTAGTGGCTTATCTGACGTTAGAGGTAAGAGAACACCTTAGATAGTAAATGGTAGCAACCGGCTGCATGTAAAAATATGTCTTGTCAGGACCAGCAGATGGCGTCATGGTTACATTGCTGAACTTCCACATGGCCAACCGCTGTTCGCCTTCTAGACCCAGCAGCTTAAAATCACACCAGGCACATGTGTGTATGTGCTCAAAATCTTGAGAGGAGAAGGGAGTAGGGATTGCAGTGTGGCCAGTCCCTCTGGAAGGGTGATTTCTTGCTTTCTGTCTCTTTGGCGAGTGCCTATGGGGGGGGGGGAAAAAAAAACCTCTTTAAAACAAAACAAAAAGAATGTATCTTGTTATTTCTTTAGTTTGTATGTGGAGAAGTGACTCATAGATTATTTTGAACACTAATAATACTCTGGACATTATTTTAGTGATTTACATACTTCAACTCATTTAAACATTACTTGATACACTGAATGATCCCTGATATTTCTTTCATATTTGCTGGAATATGAAAGAAATGAAAAAAAAAGAAGAGGAAAAGGG
>NW_006160041.1:3891974-3906553 GCF_000334495.1 Tupaia belangeri chinensis | reverse complement strand
CATCCCTTGTCCTACTCTTTTCTCCTTACCTGCTTTATTTTTCTCTAAAAAAGGGCTAACATTCATCACATGGTACATGCTGAGTGGCTTATTATCTGTCCATTCCACTCACTAAGTTTCGTGAGCTCAGAGTGTATCTGTGCTTGCTCCCGTCTCTCATATCTTGAACATCACTGGGCAGAGAGTAAGCTCTAAACTCCTATCTAAAGAAAACTATCTAACTCTCAAAGGTACCACGAATCCATTCTCCACTTTTGAGAAAACAAAGTTTCCCAAACAGTTGCAATCCCTAGAGTCAGACTATGACACCTGGGAAGCAGAGAAATGGCCAAACGGCCGGTGCAGAGTGTCATCCCTCCTGCCTCACAGCGGCTGCTGTTCTCCATCAGCCAGAGTGCAAGCAAGAGAGGTGCCCGGAACCACACGCCAGCTTCAGCTCCTTCCCTGTGGATTCTTGGCATCTGGGCTCCCCCTACGCTTTCTTTCCCAATGGACTTTATGCAGCTGACACTCCCTCACAAGACCTCTACCCTCTGCTTTATAACAAATAACTGATTACCTAATCTGAGGTAATGTGGACTCTGATTAAGGCTAATGAAGACATGGTGGCCAAAACCCTGTTTGCAGCACACAGCACCATTAGGGAAGATGAATCGCTTTTAAACCAGCATTTCTGTATTCTGACTCCAAGTGCCTGAGAGAAGAAAGATTCATCCATTAGCTCATCCAGGCTACACCGAACGCAACTGCAGATAATCCATCAGCAAGGCATGGACCTTGGTGTGGGAAGTGTGGCAAAGAGGATGGCGAGGGAGACCACCCTCCATGTGGTGGCAGAGAATAACGTGAAGTGTTGCAAAAGTTAAGGAATTATGGCTCCTGTGGTTGGGTGTGAATTCTCAATAGCGTGGCACGAGAAATCTTGCTTCTGATCTATCAGTGAGATAGTTCCCCAAACTTTCTATTTAGATATCAAATCATAGAGGGTAGAGGGATGTTTATTTCGGCTGTGTATTTCAGAAGTGACTATCACAGAACTGAACATATACAAGTGAAAAATCAAGAAGTATGTAATGTATTTTTTTAAGGTCCCAGAGAGTGCATGTGCTCAGCAGAAAATGAGGTAGAAAGAGAATGAGAAAGAAAGCACTCCCCAATGAGGCTGCAACTCCTTCTCCTCCATTTCTCCATCATGTCAAGATTTGGAGCAAGCATGCACACATGCCCAGTGTGTTTTTCCAAGCAGCTGGTAACAGCATTTGAACTGTGGTCAGTCATGTAGGAGCCAGTTCCCTTAACCACTAGGCTATAGGGCCAGCCTAAGAAACATGTAGTAAATTCTTATTTTTACATAGTGTTCTATAAGCTCATGTTCAATAGCTTTGATTTATTTTTTCCAGAAACTTGCAGTACATCTGAAAAGTAATTGTATGGTAACAGCTATTGTCCTACTTTAAAGCCCCGCCCCCTCAAAAAAAATGTATTAACGAATTGTTTACTCAGAATAAGACTTGACCTATTCTGGTTTCACAGTAATTCTGAACTTCAGATTCCTTAACTCCAAAAAGTCCCTTAAAAGAAAAAAAAAATCAGTAACTTCACATAACATATATTTTTGTACAATTGCTGTTTGATGTCTTGAACAGTTGTTGCCTGCCAAAAGACACAAAGAACTCAGAACAGCTGAAAGTCACACCACTGGGACTGCTGTGACCTTCCTGCCTTCTTCCTGAGTCTTGAATCACTCATCTCTATGGCACAAACTGGGCTGACATCAATGACCTTGACAGCCTGGCAGATGATGTCATCTTCATCAATACAGTCTTCGCTCCTTACTAGGGGTCGATCCAAACAAATGGATGGCCATGTTTAAGCTAAGGACCTTTCTAAGCACCATTGTGATGCTTCTGTCGCTTTGGCACTACTGGGCCAATTTTCTAATTACTCACATAGCCTTGCATTTCTGAATTAAGAACCCATTGTTTGTGCCACTTCTAAGGATGCTTATCATATTCAATCTAGTATTAGAGCAAATTGCATACTCCCATCCTCTCCACTGGATTGTAAGCTCTTGAAGCAGGGTCTGAATCATCCTCATCCATAGATCCCCTGAAGTGCCTGGCACTTTCCAAGTGAATAGAGGCACTTAATAAACATCAGTGAATTGGATTTTTTTTTGAAGAAACCATACATCAAAAGAAGTAAAATGAAATTAATTTAATTGAAGCTTATTAAAATGCACTTCTCCACTGCACAGGAAATTCAAACCAGCATGAGCTGAAGAGAATCTTCACTATCAAAACTAAAGATGATTGTTCTTTAGCCACTTGCCATGGCTGGGTAAAATCGTGGTGCTTAGGGTCCTAAACCTGCACTTGCAACCTTAAATTTCCCTTCCCAAGCTAGGTGACCCTGAATTAATAGTTCAATATCATAGAACCTTCATTAGTCACCTGCCAGCTTACAATGATTTTCCAGGGGGTAAAATATAAATATGCAGCCAACATCATGGAGAGTAACTAGTATATTATCTATGAAAGTCGCCCAAAATTTGTAGCTAAAATTAAGCTCTTGTGGTATCACCTGACTCTACACTTTATATTATTAAATAGTAAAGTGTAAAGATCACATACTTAAATTGGAAACTCAGTATTTCAACAAACTAACAAAAAAACTCTAACACTTCAGAATTGTAGGGAAGTATAAGAGAATTACCATTACATTCAGATCGATCATGAACTATGGATTGACAAGAATGTAGAGTGGTGTGGGACCAGCAGTTAGCGTAATGGCTGTGTCACTAGACTCCCACATAGTCGACCGTGGTTCACGTCCCGGACCCAGTGGCTTAAAACTCATGTTGGGCATGTGTGCGTGCGTGCCCAAGATCCTGAGAGGAGAATGGAGGAGAAAGGATTGCAGCGTGGCCATCCCCTCTGGGGGGGGGGGGATTTCTCACTTTCTATATCTCTGTCTCTCTCTGTCTGTCGGATGAGCACACGCGCCCTATAGCAAAAACCTCTAAAAAAAAAAGTATGTAGAGTGGTGTGTGTGTGTAAGGTGTGGGTAGGCAGAGTGCATTTTCTTTTCTTTTTTTTTAAGTTTTTTGTTCTTAAGTTCTGATTACTTTTTCATTTACTTGTCATATTTTCTTATTCTTGACATCCGTGTTTAATACTCACTAACTTGGGATAGTCTTCTTCTTGACTTCCCTCTGACCAAACCATTATGTTGTATTGCCTCTTTTCTATATAGTGGTTTATAAACACAATTAACATATACTCACCAAAGACATGAATTAGAACATTTAAAATAGTGCTATTCATAATAGGCAAAATGCATCTTCTAATCAGAGGCTGGTTCACTGTTGTGTTCACTCAGAAAGGCCTGCTTTACTGACAGTGTGGTTAGGAGCTGTGTCTATAGATATGCCTTTATGCACCAAGTGTAGGAAATAACTTTCTTTGCCCAAGACCCAAAAAATAAACTTTGTTTTTCAAATATTCCTGATGAGTTTCCTCTATTTGACTAAATGCAAATCTCCACCCCTCTATGCAAACTGACCACCTTGCACCCTCAATCCCAGCTGCAAATGCTGCCGTAGATTTCATTAGGAACCTTGAAATCCTCCTTAGGTTTGCTCATTTCCAGTCTTCTTCTCTTTGCCCTGCATGTGGTACTACTCCTCTGTCCAAGACCAAACTATCTTCCTCTTTTTGCTTTCACCAGCTCCTGCTTCCTTCAAGACAAGGCTCCATCAGTTATGTCTCTCCCAAATTTTCAATTTCTCGCTTTCTATATCTCTGTCTCTCTCTGTCTGTCGGATGAGCACACGCGCCCTATAGCAAAAACCTCTAAAAAAAAAAGTATGTAGAGTGGTGTGTGTGTGTAAGGTGTGGGTAGGCAGAGTGCATTTTCTTTTCTTTTTTTTTAAGTTTTTTGTTCTTAAGTTCTGATTACTTTTTCATTTACTTGTCATATTTTCTTATTCTTGACATCCGTGTTTAATACTCACTAACTTGGGATAGTCTTCTTCTTGACTTCCCTCTGACCAAACCATTATGTTGTATTGCCTCTTTTCTATATAGTGGTTTATAAACACAATTAACATATACTCACCAAAGACATGAATTAGAACATTTAAAATAGTGCTATTCATAATAGGCAAAATGCATCTTCTAATCAGAGGCTGGTTCACTGTTGTGTTCACTCAGAAAGGCCTGCTTTACTGACAGTGTGGTTAGGAGCTGTGTCTATAGATATGCCTTTATGCACCAAGTGTAGGAAATAACTTTCTTTGCCCAAGACCCAAAAAATAAACTTTGTTTTTCAAATATTCCTGATGAGTTTCCTCTATTTGACTAAATGCAAATCTCCACCCCTCTATGCAAACTGACCACCTTGCACCCTCAATCCCAGCTGCAAATGCTGCCGTAGATTTCATTAGGAACCTTGAAATCCTCCTTAGGTTTGCTCATTTCCAGTCTTCTTCTCTTTGCCCTGCATGTGGTACTACTCCTCTGTCCAAGACCAAACTATCTTCCTCTTTTTGCTTTCACCAGCTCCTGCTTCCTTCAAGACAAGGCTCCATCAGTTATGTCTCTCCCAAATTTTCAACATCTCTATTTCCCTCTGCCTAGATGTATAACTGAGTTTTTCAAAGTGTAACTTCCTTCCACCCAGTTCATCCTCTGGTTACTGCCTGGTTTCATCTTTACTCACTGCATTTCAGGACATCCCTGAAGTTGTGGCTTTCACTACACTCCAAATACTTTTCCTGCTCTTACTAAAGAGATCTCCCACTTTCAAACCCAGGCAGCCTTCTCCAAGGTTGTTTTGCCAGTTTCCAGCAATATTCAACACTGAAGATTCTCTTTGTCAAACTCTATTCCATAAGACTGTGCGTCACTGCATGCTCTAACTCTCCACTACCTTCTATGTGTCTTCCCTATATTTATCAAGGGCACTGCTTCCTCCCAAGCACAGTATAGTTCTTTCCCTCAAGTCACTTAATCTTTCTCCAAAGGAAGACTCCCTTCCTCACGAAAGTCTCACTCAACCACATTATCCTTACTCTTGTTCTCCCTCTCCTTACTCTGCATTGTCTTCCTAGCACTTATTGCTATTATCTTTCATTACATGATGTACATTTATTATTGCACTCTCTTGCTAAAAGTAAGTTAGATTATTAAAAGAAGTATGCACATTACTTGAATTTACAATCTAGAGAGTGAGATAAGGCACGTGAAAATAATAAAGTTGTTGCCTTTCACTGAGCTCTCAATAAGCACCAGCTATCAGAACTGGCATCTTATGTACAAGTCCTCATCTCACCATCTAGACCAGACATCCCAATACAAGAGCTTCTCATCATCATGAGGAAACTCAGGGTCAGAGGCTCACTAACTATCCCTGAGAGGCAAAGGACTGAACCAGGGCTGCTGTCTCCAAAGTACTTTTCCTGACATCATCTATGCTCGGTATGCGTAGCCATCAGCTGTAATACAGATCAGAAAGGCCGAATAATTTTCCAGTTTTGGTAGAGAGACTTTACTGAGTGAAGAGGTAAAAAATTAGTCTTGAAAGATGAATAGGATTTTGATAGACAGAGATAAGATGGGCCAACAGATGTTGGCTCAGAAGCTAAAATTCCTGAGAGTGAGGACAGGAACATTCAATAGTCTAGAAGCACCTGGGTATATTTTTACCCTTGGTTTAGAGAAAGATAATTTTTATTCTTAAAAAATGAGTTTATTCTCTTGGTGGCAAATATTGAAACATTAGCAGTAGGTTTATTGTACTACTGTAATAAACCCAAGACAGGAAAGTGAAAAAGGATCAGAGGAGTCAGAATTAGTTTATTTACTGCACATTCATTATTGATTCACTTATTCATTCTACATACAGTTATTAGTGGCCTGCTGTCTGTAAAGGAGAGAGAGAAGATGACGGATAAAACATTGTCCGGAAGGAGCCCATAATCCTGTAGCAATAAAATAGTCTAAAAGGATCATAATGGTAAAATAATTATTAGAGGGAGGCAAATGAAATCCTGTAGGATCTCAAAATGGATATAATTTCCTCTGATCCACACAGGGGGTTATGAAGAGGTGAGAAAAAGCAGTGATGTCAGAGTAAATCCTATCTCTTCCATCACAGTGTTCTTGTGTTTTGTTTGTTTGTTTTTCTTACTGCCTTTGATTTATTTCTAGCTTTATCTTTCTCTTTATCAAACCCTTTCACTATAAGAGGTGTCTACCATAGCTCATCAAAGGGTTTCCTTTGGTAATAGACTCCTGATTGTTTTCTCAGTTCCCTGTAGCAGAGGTTGATTTGCTGTATATGACACCAAAATACTGAGAGGAGATGCCCACAGATTAGTTTCCAAGTAGTTCTATTGAAAAAAGTTTCAGTTCCTCATGTCCTTTCTTGTATCCCCAATCTTTGAATTCACAAAGCTTTGACCTGCTGTTAACAGAGAAACATCCATGAAAACTGTGTCTCCCTCATCATACATGTTAGAGAGAATGTCTAAACTACCCCGACTACTTGCCACAGTAACCCTCAAAGTATTATGGGTGACCTTAGACCTAGATGGGACTTGATTTTTTAATGTATCATCTAGAGTGACCTTTCACATTTCCCCTGAAGCCACCTGAGTAACTTCTCTAACTCCAAAGCATAACTTGAAGAATCTGAGCCCCATGATGGGATTCAACATATAAGGAGATTACAGTGGAGGAAGGAGGAGGAAAGGGATGA
Organism: Tupaia belangeri chinensis; assembly: GCF_000334495.1. NCBI lineage: Eukaryota > Metazoa > Chordata > Mammalia > Scandentia > Tupaiidae > Tupaia > Tupaia belangeri. The sequence continues at coordinate 3,899,791 of NW_006160041.1, read as the reverse complement.
GATGGAAAACTCTGAGGTGGAGGTAGGTGATACAGGATGACTTTCAACTAACATGACTCCGTCTAAGTGTATGGAGTTATTTGTTGTAGCCCCACAGCATCATGAACAAGACCAGCTGCTTAGCAGGGCTACAGAAAGTCTTATAGAAAGGGTAGATGAGTAAACACTGGGTGGTCCATGGAATGATCCCCACTGGGAAAGAGGTAGTCACCTTATTCACCCAACTCTTGATTTATGATATTTACAGAGTCATCTGCTCCTGTATTTCTAAGAAAGTTCAACCCTAACCTTAAGATTCAGGCAATTGTGGTTAAATTGACAATGGTCAGCATTCCTTTCCTTCTACAAATATTTGAGTCACTGTTCTATGTGCCAGGTTTACAATAATAAACGAGATAGATGAGATGTCTGTAATGGAGTGCACTGTCTTCCCACAGGCCTTTTCTCTGTTCTCTACTCCAAATGGGGTTGATACTCTAGAGTGACTTCTATGTCTGCTGTGTCATTTGCTCCTGTGTTTGCCATCTACAGAAAGGCTTACCACTGTTGGCAGTGTCCTATCTTGTCATTACTTCTCATAGACCCAGGACCCTTGATTGGAGCAGGAGAGCTTGGAAGGTGAGAGGAAATGCTATTAAGTATAGAAAGGTTAAATAATTTGTTCAGGGTCATTCAGCTTGGTAATAGCAGAGTTAAACAAAAACTGCTCAGATTCCCTAGATTAGGTTAAACCCTTCTGTTGTATGTACTTATAATACCTCAAATCTTTTCTTCTGTAACATTCATCACTCTTGTAGTTATTTATTTAATGCCTGTATTCTCGATCCCCATTACAGACTCTATAGGAACTGACACTATGTCTATCATTTTCACTGTGCTAGCCCTTACATACGGCATACTTTTAGGAAAAAAAAATAGAAAAAAATATTTTCAAAGAGGAAGGTAGGCAACTTGTCAGGGTCTTTATAACAAAACTCTCCCCTGAGTCCTCAGTCAGGGTCTTTATAACAAAACTCTCCCCCGAGTCCTCAGTCAGGATGAGGGGTGCACTTGTGGGCATGCTTGCTAGATGGAGGTGTAATTGGGACATGAACTCAGAGCCTTCCCCTATGGTCTCTAGCATCACACAGCAGTGTCACTATTGCTTGTGTCACCAAAGCTGGGCCCTCTAGCAAATTCTTGTAAAATGGACAGACAAAAATATTTACCGAATTTATTTTAAATTTTCAAGACCCTCCCTAGCTATCTATTTTAAGTGGTTTCCTAAATCTAAAACTATTCCCCTTGCACAAGACAGAGATTAGGCTTCACTGAAAAAAAAAAAAAAAAAAAAAAAAAAGGATGAAGATCTACAGAAGATTTAGGGAGAAAGGAATCTTTTAAGTCAAAACAAAAATAGATTAGGCCCAAGGTATGGAAAAGGTGACTTGGATATGTGATAAAGAAGTGAACTAGTGTGAAATTAGCAGTCCCAAGTGTGTAAGAGCACAAAGATTTGCTCTTCATTGTACAAAGCTGTGTTCAGGGACAAGCAGAGGGCGTAATGGTTATGTCATTGGACTTCCATGTACCTGACTGCAGTTTGAGTCCTGGACCCAAAAGCATCAAACTTATGCCAGGCACATGTGGGTGCATGCCCAAAATCCTGAGAGGAGAATGGAGAGGGGATTGTAGCATCCCCTCTGAGAGGGGGAAGGGCTGGTTTCTTGCTTTCTGTCTTTCTCTCCAGTGAATACATGTACCCTATAGCAAAAAATCTCTCTCTTAAAAAAAAAAGAAAAAGCTGTGTTCAGCTCCTCCCACTTCACAGAAAGCTCCTTTGGTTGTGATTCAGGAAAAGAAAGCAAAGATAAAAGGGTATGAGGGGACACAGATGAGATAATGAGGAAAAAGCCTAGCCGACGGAGGAGGACTGCCCTTTTGGACCTTACACTACACACTGGAAGGACACTTGAGAGTCCTTTAAGAGGAAGGGGTAAAGGATCTATGAAATTTTGAAGACAGAAGCTACTTCCAGTAGAGAGGACAGAAATCCTAAGGTTGGATAGAATTCATGGCCTGTCCGGAGAATCAAGGAGAACCATAAGGAAATGACTCCCTGCTGTAGGGTGTTGGACTACTGTGCTTGGTCAGCCCACATACTAGGGCAAGGGCTTACCCTGTGGGTAGAAGACAGAGCTTCTTTGTGTCATATTTCCAAGTGCCAGTCTTCTTGGATGAGACCTTGGGACAGAAATTAATGACTAGAGAAATGGGCCACAGAATGACAAGGAGGAAGTTCTTCTCTGGGCTTTGCTCTTCTGCTTTGGGCTTAGAATTTCAGCAGTTGTTGAGAATCTTAAGACAAAGCTAGCCTCTGACTGGTAGAGAGTTCAGTAAGTACCTCGCCATGGACAACCATGACCCATAGACACTCTCTGTGAGCAGTCATAGCTATAGCAGCCAATGTGCCTACTGGCATAATTTCTAGTCTATCAGAAGAGTCTTAAATACTGCCACCTGTCTCAGCTGTGGTTTGCAGAATTGAGAAGAAGATCTACTGTCCACACCTGAGTCTGGGCAGCAGCAGAAAGAGGGACATTTCTCACGGTTTGGGTTGCAGTGGCCATATAGGAGTAGATTCTTGGGGATAAAGAGAGGTCCAGTGGCCCTTCACCAATGGGAGATTTTTATCCCTCTGATAGTGCTGAACGTCACTGATCCTGTCCAATACATTTTTATACAAGGTCTTGGAAATAAACTTTTGATTCAATGACCTGTGAAAAGTTCAGATGTTTAAGTCCCATGAAAGCAGAAACGAGATTTGACTGGTTTCCTATTTTGATCTCTAGTGCCAAATGCAGTACCTGCTACACAGTAGAAATTTGTAACTAGTGATGAATAAACTGATAAATGAATCTTATGTTGTGCTTTGTATACCAGTAAAAATAATAGTTACAGATGAGTCAATTCATAAAAATAACATTCACTTTAGAGAAGATACATAAGTCATATGAGGTGGTTACTTATACATTGTCATGGATTTGATGATCAATAAAGTGTTGATGTAGAAATACATGAAAATTCTATAACTTAATATATAAAAGGGAAAGCAAAGTCATTCTAATGAAGACCCTGATTTAACATTTTGCAATCAACCAGGTGGCTGGCAAAATCTAATGTGAATAGAAACACATTAAGCTTTTCAAAGACAAAGGCTTCTTTGGAGGAAGTTAATAATCCCTTTGAGAGCAATGCCCACTCACAGAAAGTGAAGTGGGCTGTTACTGGGATTTTGTTTTTGTTTTAGCAGGTACTGAATACCAACATCAAATAAATAGTTTTGGTACACATACAATTAAGCAGAAAACTGGTCTGCTTTAAATTCTGCCACTATTGCAAAGCAAAGCAAACCAGAAATAGATACACTAAGACTACAATACATTCACAATTATGATCTAAGGAATTTCTGATAAGTCATTATTGTATTCATGTGATAAAGAAAACTTTACCTCCTTCAAAATAACATTTTTAATTTAAAAGGAACTTACAAGCAGTGATGGGCTTTGAAACAATTCAGATTCCCTTCCTGACTTGCCGGAAATTTGATGGTGCATATTCTTCTTAAGTGAATTTCATACAGGCAAAGCTGAAAAATTCCTGGGCTACAATTGTACCACCATTCCTCCCCACCTCCCATATGTACACATACACCATTTCCCCATGACCCTCAAATACAATAAGACAGGCAGAGTGCAGAACTCTGAGTCAGTGTCAGAAACATCACCTTGAATCCTGCTGGGAAATGCTGAAGGAATATACCCTTTGCAGAGATTAAGTGAGTATGATCAGTGCTAAACCGTTCCAAGGCTTCTCTGTCTACAAGCTGAGAAGAGAAATATTGAAAATAGCAAGCAATCTTTAAATAATTAAGCCAAGGAGTGCATCTGCTCTTATAAAGTCAATTGTTTGGTAGCCTGGACAACTCAAGAAGGAGACTCAAGATATATGAGGGATGGCTATAATAGACGGTCAGTATGTACAGACTTCGGATCAAGACGGTCACCTAGAGTGACATATCTGCCCTCTGTACAAGGAATATGAAAGATACACCTTTTTTTACAGAGTGATATGGCAGTAAATGAGAACCTTCCTCAAAATCTCTCCTATATCTTTTATAAAAGCAACTCACACTTAATTTAGTACTCAAAGACTCCGTGATTCAGGCTCCCACACACATCTTCAATTTCTGCCTCCTTCCAAATGAACTCTTGAAATTTGCTACACTCATCATGGGTCTCAAGCTTTGTCATATTCTACTCTCTGCCTATCCCTTTTCTACCCTTGGCATTCTAGTCATCTTTCCCAACTCACTTTGCCTACCTCTCATTGGCTGTTCCATCTGAATTAGGGGCCTATCCAGTGTTCCTGCAGGTCACCCCACCCCTTTTAAGTAAGTCTTGGTGTCCTGCCAACTATGCTGTGAAAACACTATCTTTCAACCATGACTTAACCTTTCCCACTAGAGTTTAGACTCCTTGAAGGATTAAGCGTATATTTCATCCCAGTATCCTTAGTGCCAACTTCCCTGACCCACTCATAGTAGATTTTCAGAAGTGAGATAATAAAATAAATAATATTTCATAACTACGCCATTTGTGGGACTTTTCCGATTTTTTAAAATTTTTTATTTATTTATTTTTTTATGAACACTACTATCGCAGGTTTCAGTCTTCTCTCAGAAGATCACTCCTTGATGGCGGGAGCATTTTGTTTGTTGACAAGTCAGCAGATAAAGTCCTTACATGGAAACAGAATAGGTGAATTTAGTGTTTATAAGTAGAATAATTGATTAGTTTTACTGAATTTGAACTAATGACATTTATTCTCCCATTCAATTGTTTCCTTCTACCTCCAGTCCTCTTGATGTCAACGTGTTTAAGTCACCGTCTCCCCTCCTTCTTGTCCCTGAGGATATTAAAATGTAAAGAAGGACATTACATGTTGGGCTGTATATACATTCCAGAGCAATCTCGGCAGTCAGCGTGCTTGGTACAGACACCTAAATGACAAACTCAGTTGAGCATACTTTGACTTGCTCTGTGGAAGGAGACTTATTATAGGTGCAAACTGTTGAGATGACATGCTGATGAGATAACATAGCCTGTTCCAACTATTAATGCTCTTTTTCAAAATGAGCAAAAACCATTTATTGCAAGAAAGTTGAAAAGGAAATGTCCAACATTTTCAAATGGGTTTAATTATCTTGGTTATAACAGGAATAATGATGGAGAAAATCCAAACTGAACAAACCCAACTGGCACAGTCCTTTTAATCAGCCTTGAATTGGGCTTTTTCCCCCATGGACAAACATCCAGGAAGGGGAGGAAAAAAAAAAAATCTAGTTCATTAAAATTGACATGCGAGACCAAAGCACCACCTAGTGGGCAAAACAGAAAACAAGAACGTCCGTATCTCATTTTTAAATCCAACAGACAAATGTTTTCTTGGATCACCAGTCTCTCAGTGTCTAGTACATTTACAAATTCCCCTTTTAAAATTATGCTAAAAATTAATTGCAGACTTACAAAGAAAGAACAAACAACAACTTCTTTTATTATCCCCCAAACCTGTTAACACAAACACTTGGGGGCCTCTACGTAAATAGAGACGTGTGGGTTGCATACCATCTGTGCGCTATGCTGTTTGCCAAGTCTCTTATAGCAACCAGCATAGCCTTGACCAGAATTCCTGGCCATCTAGACATTCTCTGGAGTTTGTCTGATCCCTCTCCGGGAAGGTGGTAAGGTCACAATTCTATTTTGTGCCACAGCATATGGAAAGACAATATGGCAAGAGATTAAGAGGATGGGCTCCTAACAGAAACCTGGATCCGAATCCCAGCTTTCTACTCCCTAGTTTGGTGACTTGTGGGCCAGATAACCTCAATCCTTATATCTTAGTTTCCTTTGCTGACATAAATGGAAATAATGTCTACGTGAGAGATTACTGTTAAAATCAAATAAGATAATATAAAAAAATCCCTTATGTTACCTAAATCTAGGAAATAGTCCATAAATATTTTCCATAAGTTGTATTAGATATATTAATTTACTTGCTCTAATTTCTATAGAATTGCTTTAATAATGCAGAGTAAAATATACGAAGTGGAATTCTATGAGCATGAGTTCTCCCTTCCTGTTTTGGATTGTAATCATAATTACTTAGTCACCTCATATATTCCAGTGAAAAACATATGGGATTCTGTTATCAGTCTAAGAATGAGTTACATTTCTATGGGTGCTGAATAAACTGCAAGGACATCATGTGTAATGTGCAGATATAATATACAAACCAAATGGTGATTGACTGACTAGGTAAGTAGGTAGATGGTTTTAAGGCACAAAATCCACCCCCCAAAAGTAACATACAAAGAGAAGACAGTGGCATACCCAGATCACTATGTCTAAATCAGCAACTAATATACGTCTCGAATTTCATCTTCCCCAATTGGATTTAGAGACTGTGTTGAGGCAATCAAGTAATCTACTACAATTTAGATTTAGGAAGATGTCATCAATTCTGAAGACCTCTCTTTTGTTTTCCAAATTTTCCAATAAGGAGAATAGATGTTTTCGTTTGTTTTAATGATATGTCAGAGTCATTAAATGTTCCTTAGGCAGATGTAAGGAATCCATATATTTGAATTGGAGGAAGAAAGAGTCTCCAAATTTCTCAAAAGAAGAGGTGACAACACAGGAATATCTTATAGTCTCAGAGTACTTACTGGCTCATATCATTGTCTTAGAAATGAAGCCTTCATTTAGCCTTCATTTAACTTCAAGGCAGAAAGGAGTGGACCGACTGCAGACATTTATAACAAAGAGACAGATGGCTGAACTGGTCACCTGTCTGCAGAAATTGTTCACTGAGGAGAAAATGAGTAAGAGAGACTGAATAATTCTTATGAGTTTTTAAAAATAACCTCAAACTATCCTTTCTGTTTATAAGATGAATTTCAATCACAGCAGTAAAAAAAAAAATGTAAGAGAGGTCAGAACTTTTGCTACTGTCTTCACTGGATGTAGATGATATCAAATACTCCTGTTTGATCATGATGGATGGCCCTTGCTCTGTACAATGGAAAATGAGCAACTTCCCCCACAAAGCACCTCCCTTTAGACTTCTCGTGGAAAAGGAAGGCTCTCTTCTGTCCAAACCTGACAAAGGTATTTAATCGTGCATGGAAGTAAGGAGTCCCCGTGGTTTAGTATCATTTGACTCTGAACCACTGGCACCAATGGCAAATTATTTCAGCTTGGTCCCGTAATGTTCAGTAAAGACAACTATAAAGAGAAATCTCTTCTTCAAATATGCTTTGGCCATATTTTCAATCCAGATCTGCAAACTAGATTATCATTTCTTTTTTTTTAGATTTTATTTCTGTCTGCATGGTTCTTCTACCAATATTACAAAGGATGGTGCTATTCCAAATATTGATGATTTTCCCCCCTAGATCTTATGAAGAGTATAAACCAATACTTAATATGCACTTAAAACATTCAGACTTGGGGCCAGCAGGTGGCGTTGTGGTTAAGGGCACTAGATTTCTCATATGGCCAACCTTGGTTCAAGTTCTGGATCTGGAGGCTTACTTTCTCACTTTCCCTCTCTTTCTCATTCTATCTCTGGTCAAATAAAACAAATAATTAAATAAAGTTAAATAAAATAATTCTTTAAAAAAAATTCAGACTTGACAAGAATTATAATACGTAGAGAGATGAGTGTATTCCCAGCACTTATCTGGAAGGACTAAGAAGGAAACACAGGAGACTTCA
>NW_006160041.1:3880391-3891943 GCF_000334495.1 Tupaia belangeri chinensis | reverse complement strand
GGATAGGACAGCATAAGGCTAAATATGCAAATCTTTCTAAAAAATATCATTACTCATACCATTTGACTTGATGAGCAACAAAAAGACATTCGCAGTCAATGTGGTCACTTGAAAGCAATCCTAAGGATTTTTCTTTTGTATACCATTGTTTGAGGTGGGGGATTTGAACTGACAAACTCACAGTAATTATAGCTTTGTCATGTTTTTCTTTTTAAGAAAAGGAATTGGGCTGGCCCAATGGCCTAGTGGTTGAGTGAGCCAGATCCCACATGACTGACCAAGTGGTTTGAATCCCAGCCCCCAGTACTTGAAAAATATGTACTCAGAACTCCGACAGAATGGTGAAATGGAGAAGTGATTTGTGCTATGACCATGACCCATTGGGGGTTCTCTTTCTCTCTCTCTCTCTCTCTCTGTGGCAAGTGCACACATCTCTGGTAAAATTTTTGAAAATTAAAAACATTTAAAAGGAATCTATAATTCCTATGTTGGGTGGTAGATACATGATTATTCATTTTCCTTTTGTTCTTTACGCAGATTAACACATTATAAATATTATTTGTATGCATTTAATAATACAACATTTAAATGAAGTTAAAAAGTACTGTACTCAGCAAATGTGGGAAGATATTAAACCTCTTTTATAAGGGTGATGGGTACAAAAATTTATCATTTTCTGTTCTTTCTGTATGCTTACAATTTTTCATTTAAATTGGGTTTCTCAAAAAAATGACATGCTGCTGCTTCTCAATAACAATTGATTTTAGGTGATGAGGTTAAACAGAGTGAATTCATAATAATTTTCAAATTTCTCAAAAGAATATATTTTTTATCTTGAGTCCCCAAAACATTGAATAAGTTTCTTCTGTGGATATCTACACAATTTACAAAACAGTGGTCAGGTTTATTTCCCAAAGGGAGAAACAAAATCATAAAAAACCTGAGTGACCTTGAGGTGTCCTGCTGTCGCTACTGGGCAGGGTCTAAAATTTCTAAGCCAAGGAGCCAGAAAATCATAGGATTAAAACAGAGGCAAAGAGAAGCTGGCCTTGAGCCTGTCTTCGCAGGGGTGTTATGTAACTATGACTTTTAAGTCTCTCCCACTTAATCTTATCATGTTTTTTCCCCGATCTTTTGTTTTATTTTGTTATCAGTAAAAGTAAAAAGTAAACGCAAGGTTTCTTTTTATACGAAGTAACATGGCTGAATTTCACCCCACCTTATTGCACTTTGAAGTTTCCCTGCAACAGGAACAGTGATGGAAAAGACGGGGAGCGCCCGTGTGAGGAGGAACTGAAGCACACATGAGCAACACTGTTAGGATGAGGAACAAGTATATGTTTTACACATGCTTTGGTAATTCTCATACTAATTTTTCCCAAAAAAAAGAACAGCCAAAATATTTGATGCACCTGCCACAAATTTTTTTCTTTTGAGAAACCCAATTTAAATGAAAATAATTAAGCCTTTGCAACATGAACTTTATTTGACCAGAATTTTATATAATTAAAAAAATATGTATCAAAGGGCCAGCAGATGGCATAAGAGTTACATCATTGTACTCCCATGTAGTCAGCCATGGTTTGAGTCCCAAACCCAGCAGCTTAAAACTCACATTGGGTGTGAGTGCATGCATGCCCAAAATCCTGAGAGGAGACTAGAGGAGAAGGGATTGCAGCATGTCCATCCCTTCACCCCTAGGGTAGGTGATTTCTCCCTCTCTCTCTCTGGTGAGCACATGCGCCCTATAGCAAAACTTTCTCTCTCTAAAAAAAGAAAAAAGTATCAAAAGGTTCTTCTGTCACAAGGAGGTTACCCACACACTCCAAATGTTTAAATGTGTGCTTTATAAAATGAAACAAACAAACAAACAACAAAAAATGCACATAGGGAAAAACAGTTTTGAATGCCTTAAGCACTTCAGTTTAACCGTAGGGAGTTTAAAAAGGATTCTGAGGGAGAAAGAGACACAGACTTCTTTTTTTTGGTTTTGTTCTTTTCCTCTTTTTTTTTGTTTTTTTTTCTTCCTCCAGCTAGAAGCCGAGAGCCTGGGCATATTAGCAGAACTTAGCTGATGGAATTTTGCCTCATTAGGGAAAAAAATGAACTTGGGATGAACTTGTTCTCAGTCATATACCACCAAAGGTATTACAATTATAATTCAATCAGAGAGAATGTAACAGTTTATTCCATTGGAAATTATATAGCTGATATGATCTTTTGCTTTTTAAAACAAAAGTATGGCTGCAATGCTGTGTACTGTTTGAATAATAGAAACAGATTTTTTAAATTAAAATGCTTTTTTCCCCCCAGTTTTTGCTATGGGGCATGTGTGCTCACTGGAGAGAGAGAAAGAGAAAGGGAAATCACAGACAGGGTAGATTTTGCATACATTTGCCATTTCACCAATCCTTTGAATATTATAATTATCTGTACCTGTCACGTAGCTAATGGTCCATTTTTCTAGTAGAGGCTAGTCAAAAATTCTCAGTGTTAACACTGTAGTCAATGCATTTTTGCCATTTACCCAGGTATGGCAAGAGCCACTTAATAGCTTTGTTGGTTTTTCTTATTCTTCCCAAACATATTCAGTGAATCCACACTGTACTAGGATCTGGTTATTCAGCCACGAACAAGTGGATATGGTATCTGTGCTCATGGAGGTTTTCAATCTTCCACCCACCACTTTACATTCTGCAGGAGGGATCTTTCAAAGACATAATTTTGTCTATTGTGCTAAAAAATGCCCATTGGTTCTCTTCCTCCACATTCTTTTACTTCCATATGCCCATAATCAGGACCTCATGTAGGTAGGTCTACTGTCACTACCCTTCACAATCCCACTATTTTCAACAAACTTTCCACCCCTAAACAATCCCTGATTTTCTTACAATCCTGCCTTAGCTCAGCTGGTTCCTACTGTGTAACACTAAGCTTAGGTGGAGAAGGCCTTACAGTGTAACGAAAGCAGAAATGAACACACTGAACTCTATATAAAAGAGACACGTGAATACACTGGTTGTGTAGGCTACCTTGCAAGGGTTTAGTTTTTCATGAAGTTTGAAAAAAATAAAGGAAATATTTAAATATAAAGTCATCTATTTGAGTAAAGTTATTCCTTGCAAAGGATAGAGAACGACTTAGCATACATGTTATTTTCTCTCTTTAAGGATATAACACAGTCTTTTTTTACTTTGAAAAGTTATTTATTTAATTTATTATTATTATTATTTAATTTGCTACAAGGTCCGTGTACTTAGAGAGATAAAGTGAGAGAGAGAAAGAAAGGGAAAGTGAGAAATCAAATTGCCAGGTCCGGGACTCAAACCATAGTCAGTCATATGGGAGTCTGGTGCCTTAATCACCATGCTATCTAAGAACCTCAGCCCAGGTATTTCTAAAGTAGGGTTAAATGTTTGACTCTCTTAAGGTCAAAGGACTTCCTTCAAATAAGCCCCTTCTTGGGACCAGCAGTTAGCGTAATGGCTATGTCGCTGGACTCCTCTATGTAGTTGACCGCGGTTCGCGTCCCGGACCCGGCGGCTTAAAACTCACTCCGGACGCCTGTGCGTGCGTGCCCAAGATCCCGAGAGGAGAATAGAGGAGAAGGGATTGTGGCATGGCCATTCCCCCTGGGGGGTGATTTCTCACTTTCTGTCTCTCTGTCTCTCTCTGTGCGCGCCCTATAGCAAAAACCTCTCAAAAAAATAAAATAAGCCCCTTCTTTACACCACAGAAACCTATGACCTCTGCCTTCTATTCCTTGGCCCTTTCCCTCAGTTCTGATATGCATCAAAAACAATGAGTGCTAGTGGGACATGTTATTATAGAGAACACTCTTCTGAAAACTTTGACTTAGGTTTATTGGCTGTCTGATCTTTGAAGAAGTCAATACTTTCCTTTAAACCTTTTTTTAAAAGTTTTTTTTTTTAGGTTTTTGCTATAGGGCACATGCTCTTGCAAGAGAGAGACAGGAAGAAACAGTAAGAGGGAAAGTGAGAAATAGCGCCCTCTGGGGATGGCCATGCTGCAGTCCCTTTTCTTCCATTCTCCTGGGATTTTGGGCATGCAAGCACATGTGCCTGGAGTCATTTTCAAGCCACCAGGCCAGGACTCGAAGAGCAGTCAGCCACGTGGGAGTCCAGTACCTTAACCACCTCACTATCTGATGGCCCCTGAACCTTATATTTCATATGTAAGATGAGACATAAAAAGAGGTACTTATGTGTTTATAAATAAAAATGAATTTTTATGTCTTAACAGTAATAAGTAAATTTATTAAATTAATGTTTTGTATCATCTGTGGCTCATTATAGGAGATTTCAAAAGATGCTCTATTGAGCCAGCAGGTGGCATGGTGGTTAAGGTGCTGCAACCCATGTGGCCCACTTAGCACCTGGAGTCCCAGACCTGGAGTCTGAAACATACGCCTGGTGCATGTGAGTGCACGCCCAAAATCCCAAGGAGAGGATGAAGGAGAATGAACTGCTTCATGACCATCCACCCTGGGGAATGATTCTTTACTTTCCTTCTTTGTTTCTTTCTGTGGCAAGCACATGTGTCCCATAGCAAAAAGAAAAAAGAGAGATAAGCTCTATCAGTGTGGTATGTCCAAATTTTACTTAAGGCATAGATATTGAAATTATATGGGAGTTAGTTCACATCAGGAAAATTAATGTCATGAGACAATGATGTGCTTAAGATGGTAACTTACTTAATCATCTGTGGTCTACTGCTTGCTTGGCATCGAATATTTGTCATTGGCAATAAACACTACTTTTATAAATACACTATACAAAGGCCCAGAAACCTCAGAAATAAATCACACTTCCCCGTAATTAATGAACTGACTGTGAAGAGAAAAATCATTCTCACATGAAGCTATTTTACCATAAATTTACATTTTTATTATCTGACTGAATACTCCTAGTTCTTGAGACCCTTGTTCTGAGAACAGCTAGAGTTCAGAAGTACAAATTCCCTACGTAACTATTTTCAGTCATGCCAGCTCTTAAGACGGCTGAAATTTCTTTCTGGACTCCTTCTCCACTTATCCCCTTTCAACACTCTACACAATCATTTTTATATTTCCTTTTCTCAATTACTATCAGTTTCACAGGTTCCAAAGAGCTAATTACATTCTCCTTGTTGGAACTGTATCGACACTGCCATGATAAAGATTTTGCTCTAATCCCCTGGTGTTCAGCAGCTGAAGTCCTTATGGAGAACTCCCAGGTAACAGGAATGTAAAAATATTACTGAGCTATGGCTTCTGGTTCAGTCAACTCCTCCAGAGATTCATAAGTAACCATCTTCTCATAGCAGGCAATAATTAACACACTAGGCCTCTTAGATAATAAACCAGAATCCCATAGTTCCCTGCTTTATTCTGTCAAGAATTTTGCTGTGAATGGAGAATGAGGTTGGCTATGCATCTTCCACTCCCTGGCCCTAAGTTTAAAGCTAAAGAAGATCAGAAACAAATATGGCCTGCCTGGCCTTCAGGCCTTAGGCTCATGTGTCTTAAATGAAAAAGAGATGGCTGTGAACTTAGCCACTGTAAGTAGTCCTTTCTGGAGGCTAATTTATGTTTTACTGCTTCCTTTTTAGTTTTTATTTTTAAAATGTGCATAGGGCACATGTATGTGCTGAATAGAGACAGAAAGAGAGAAAGTGAGAAAGCACTCACCAGGGCAGAAGGCCACACTGCAATCTCTTCCCCTCCATTCTCCTCTCAGGATTTTGGGCACGCACAAAGTGCCAGGTCTGAGACTTGAAGTAGGCAGCTACCATGTGGAATCCAGTTATCTTTCCTACTATGCCATTGGCTGATTAGGCTATTTCACTGCTTTGAATGGATGGATTCAAAAACAGTTAATTTCTACAAAATTAAGGCTGTGTATCGAAAGTCCTGGTAATAACAGAAACTGTAAAGATCGCAGTTTTTTTTTTTTCCTTAGTCTTACAAGTGACAACAGTTAGAGAACCACTGACCAGTAATTCTTCTCTGTTCCAGGCAAGAACCAAAAATAGGATATGAAACAACTAAAAGTACAAGAATACCTCAAAATGTTCCCAGAAGTGTGTGAAAGTATTGCCTTTTAAAATAAGGATATTTACGGAAAAGATAGTAGATCCTTCAAAACCTACTTAGGTTCCCTATAGCAAAAATTCTCTCCAAAAAAAACCCCAATAAAACAAACAAACAAAAAACAAAACAAAAACAAAACAAAAAAACCTACTTAGGTAAGAAAGATCCATAATCAGAAATATGTTAACAATTGGGACCAGTAGTTGGCGTAATGGCTATATTGCTGAACTCCCATGTAGTTGACTGTGGTTCGAGTCCCAGACCCAGTGGCTTAAACTCATGCCAGACACATGTGCACGCATGCCCAAGTTCCTGAGAGGAGGATGGAAAAGAAGAGATTGAGGCATGGCCATCCCCTTGAGGGGGTGATTTCTCGCTTTCTATCTCTCTCTGTCTCTGTCATTCTGGCAAGCGCATGCGCCCAATAGCCAACACCTCCCCCCAAAAAAGACCCATAATTGGAAATATGTTAACAATTAAAATTAGAATATACAGAACATCTGTTCTATTTGTGTACTCTAACCTCCGTAACCCTACCATTTACACACAATTAGCTACTATGCTAAACTACAGTCAGCATAATGTAGGTAAGTTGTTTCTCTAGGGAACACGGGGAAGACACAACGAAAATAATAATCCACTCAAAATTATACTTGTTTTATTTATTGGTGACACTTTTCTTCAACAGGGGTTTTATATTTTAAACATAAAATTTTATTTGAACATTGAAAAAACTTTTTCCTGGGTCCAATATATACTTTGAATCTATTACTTCTAATCCTCTTAACAAATGCTGGGACTTTTGCAAGGCTAGTATTATGAGATTGTGTTCTGTGAATTGCCAAAGATGACCTGGTTAGGAAGGGGTTGGGATTTGAATCTATCTCTTACTCTCAGATTAGGTTGTTGCAGTATTTGAAGTTCTGATATAAACAAAGTGAGATCTCCCCCCCCCCTTTATTCATTAGAGAGTTCATATATGCACACAGACATGAGAGGGAAAAAAAAGGAAAGGGAAGGAAGGGAAGCACCCTCCATGTGATCTGGTCACACCATGATTTCCTTCTTCCAGTCCTTAGCCTTCAAATCCAGGACACTTGCATGTAGGCCTAGCATGTTTCAAGATGACCAAGCCCCAGTTTTGAACCAAAGTCATCATGTGGGACCTGGCTTCTTTTGAGCAGGGCATTATTGCTATGCCACAGAGCTGGCCCTGAAGTTGGATTTTTAGAAGAGATCATATAGATTTAAATCATACAGAAAAGACTGAAGGGAGTAGAGGAGACTTGGACTGGAGGCTCAAGATTATAAGGGTAGAGAAGGGAGTCTTCCAGGAAGAAAGAAAGACACCAGCAAAGGCATGAAGTATAATGACCACAGTATGTGCCAGTGGTGGGCCAGGATGTGGTGGTGCAGTGGCAGCAAGATGCTCTGCAATGCTGGAAGCCTTTTGGAAGATCGGGGTTTGGTTCCTGGGTTGACCTGTTCACTTCAGGTGTGCATGCATGTGTCCATAATCCCAGCTAGATAAAAGGCTGGGAGACTGGGTATTACAGTGTGAGGTGCTGCTCAGGGTACTTTCTCTCTCTCACTCACTCTCTCTATTCCTCTTTCTCTCTCATATATACATACACAATAAACCAACCAACAAACAAACTTTTTTAAAAAAAGAATGTGTTACTGACAGTGAGAAACTAGCCTTTCTAGAGGACATCGTAGGCAACAAATACTAAAGGCAATGTGATTCCAGAAACAGATATTAAAGAGCAGAGTCCAGAAAACCTTGAAAGTGTAGAATTTAGACCATATTCAGAGGAGACTGCTGAAGGTTCATGAACAGAGGAATAAAACTCAAAACCTGCATTTGAGTAAGAATTATCTGGAACTGATACACAGGGAAGATTGCAAAAACACAAACACAGAGACCAACAATGGGGAGCTCAAGGACTGTCCAGGCAAACAGGCAAGGAAAACTGGTTTTTGTTTTGTTTTTGAGAGGTTTTTGCTATAGGGCACGTGTGCTCACCAGAAAGACAGAGATGGAGAGACAGAAAGTGAGAAATCACCCTCCAGGGAAGATGGCCACGCCTCAGTCCCTTCTCCTCCATTCTCCTCTCTGGATCTTGGGCACACACACACACACACACATGGCATGAGTTTAAGCCACTGGGTCTGGGACTCGAACTGTGGTTGACCACATGGGAATCCAGTGACATAGCCATTATGCTAACTGCTGATCCCGGAGAACTGTTTTTAACACACCCTATGTTGCTCAGTTGATATCACCTCCATGGCTTCGAGAGTTTCAAAGAAGCGTATTCCTCCCTGCCCTGCCGTAGGTCTGAAGAATCCACCATCAGAACATTCCATGTGACAAGAGATGCAGCTTTAGGAAATACAGCCACAATCAAATATTACCTAGGAAACCAAATATAACCGAATGCAAAATGTTACCCCACACTGGGAAATAGCTGTGAAATTTAGTTATAGCTGTGTTTATTGTTCATTAAACTTTATATAATAGGAGAATATGCTAAATTAATCCTAATGCAAATTAAATATGTTAGATGTTGCAAATACATGTGGTGTGTTGCAGGGATTAGAAGAAAGCTTCAAACAACACTGAGAGTTTATCTGGCTAAACGCCCCATTCTAATACATTCTTTTCCATTTGCTCTGTTCTCAGGATTCTTCTTGTGGTGGAGACAAGAGGCACGTGGGTGTGATACGTATGTTGACCTGCAGGCCCTTTCCAAAGCCTCCCTCACAGGGCACTGATGTGAGCTCATCTTGATGACACACTTGAGTGCCAGCATGCAGGAACCATATGGGGATTTTAGGTACAAGAGAAAGCAAGCAAACGCCTGAAAATAAATAAATCCCAGATGACGTCTCCCTGCCTAAGTCCTGTTTCTAGAAGATTTCACCTCACATACTGAGAAGTCAGATGGGACAGAGGGGTGTTTGCCAAGCATCCTCAAAGGCAGACAAATACCAGGTTTGTGGATCAGACGTTTCACCTTTTCAGTTACAGAAATACATCACTTTCTGATTGACTGAAATGCAACCAAAAGGTCATGTATCTGTAAAACACAGAAACAAAGGCATTTGAATAGAAAAATCACTTCAGAACAACTGAAAAATTAAAAAAATGCATATAATGCATATTTATAGTATGTGCGTATGCACATGTGCTTATTTTTACTTATATAAATATGTATTTGTTTTACTTATAGAAGGATATCTGGGTAAAACCTCAACTTTAAATTTAATTGAAGGCTGCTTTCAAAGAGCTTCTAGTGAACTGACTGGGAAATAATAGCTAAGAATCAGATGCTATTATCTCTTACGAAGGGTCCTGAAAATCGTTACAAAATGGCACTAGGTTTGACTAAAGTCTAAAAATCTGGCAACCCAGAGTATACTAAAATCAAGGGACTTTTGTATTTTATGTTTTCCTGTATATAGTACATATAACTTCTTTGTATAGTACTGGTTTTAAACGGTCAACATAAAACTCAGCAGAAATTGATGAAGGATGTTAGAATTCTGCAGTCGTACTACACCTCTAGAGCATTAGATAGTTATAAGAAATCTCACCATCTGAAATTCAGTACAATGTCTCTTTGGAAGTGAAGTGAACGTCACAGAAAAAACTATTTGGGACCAAGAGGCTCCTTCCCCATCTACATTATAAGGGCCTTTTCTCTTCACCCACAATCCACTATAAAACCATTTCCCTTGTATGTAGCTGGTCAATGTGAAACTGTTCAGCAACTTTAAGGCTCCCTGTGGAAACGAAGAAGGGCAAGAGAGAAAGGAAATGAAAACATCTTGACATTTCCATTTTTCACCTGAAAAAGAAAATTGCATATTGGGATGCTCATTATAATTCCTGCACACCTAAAAGCAGTCCTTCTGGCAAGAAAACACCTAGTTCTGTAGAAATGCTATTTATTTCATGAAAAGAACACTAGCACCTTTGCACAATGTTGACTGAAAATATGCAAGGCTCAGTTATTCATCCAACAAATATATTCTGAATGTCTAGTATGTGCTTGACATCAGACATATCCTGAAACAAGGTCATATGAGTAATTGATTAAATTATGAGTTTTCTTCCAACTGCGTTGTACTTGTGTTTTCTAGATTTTCAAAAGTGAGCTTGTATAATTTTATTATCCAAATAAAAAACAGTTAACACTATAAAGCATCACTATCTAAGTCCCTTTATTTCTTCTGTAGAGACACAGCAAATAGGAAGTGTAGACCAGTGCCTGGAGATCAAACACAGTGTCCAAAACTCAGTGTCCAAAACACTACCTGGCACAGAAATACTTCCATTCTCCTGACATTTCTGAATTCTTTGTTTGAAAACATTTCTTAATTTTGTTTGACAAAGAGACATGGATCAGGCAACAAAGAGCCACAGGATAAAGGTAGGTAAGAAAACAGACTATAATTTAGGTTAGGAAAACAGTGAGAATTGATTAGTTACATGAGCCAAATCTATCCTTGCACCCACTGAGCTCAATCAAGTGTGATTGGAGGGACTGAGGGGGAAAAAGCAATGGGGACCTCATAAGAGAAACTCAAATGAAGAAAGGCTTGGTGGAGACACATTTGCAGTTATTTAACTAACTTTACGTGGCTTCTCACATTTTTTTGGTGGCATCAGGTTCATTGGTCATGAGGCAAGTAACTAGAGTTGAAGCAGATTCCCATAAATAAACAAACAAATAGACAAATCAAGTTCTGAATATTCCACATAGGTAGGACTATTCTAAGACTGATGGAAAGCTTCAAGGTATTCTAAGGATTTGTGGTTTGAAGCACAGTACATTTTATGTTCCACCTGTGCCCTAATTTCAGAGTGTAAAGGTGAAGTCAGGTAAAAAGAAACAGATTTTAGCTCAATTTTAACCTAGATGGAGTAACAGAAATTGGAACTATAATCAACCTGATATAACCAGGAAAAGAACAACACCTGAAACAACAGCTCACAAAACTCTGGACTCGGGCAAAGAAGGGCAGTGACTTCTGAAAGAAAGAAGATGAAGAGGTGAGCCCTAAGATTGCCCCAATACACTACCTTGAAAGAATCTCTGCAGCATTGAGCAGGAAGGGGGCTGATACCTACAGCGGAGCAATGAAGCAGCTGACTTAGATGCATCTTTACAACATTACAAAGAGCTAGAGTAAAAGCAGACATAAAAGATCTCATACTGTATGATTCCATTTATATATGTATTTTAAAAGAGACAAAAATAATATATGTATTCCAAATTCCAACAGTGGCAGCCCTAGAGGAAAGAGGAACTAGAAGGAACACAAGGGAAATCTCTGGGAAAAATAGAACTGTTCTTTATCTTAACTGGGATGTTAGATATGTAAATATAAATATTTGTCATAATGCATGTAAAATCTGTGCATTTTTCTGGATGAAAATTTCATTTTGATC
>NW_006160041.1:3833835-3880277 GCF_000334495.1 Tupaia belangeri chinensis | reverse complement strand
CTTTCCCTCTCCTGAAAAAAGTAAAATAGAAAAATGAGGGGAGAGAACCAAATTATATTTATTTGCTCTATTTTATAAGATAAAGTAGTTTACAGCTTTTTTTTTTTTTGCCTTTAGATGTGGAAATAAACATAAGAAATTACAAGTCTATATTGAAAAATACATTAAAATTATACCTGAATGTGACTAACAAGGTAATATAAAAATTATCTCCTGTGAACCAATAGGCTCTCAGTAGATTATTGCCATCACTATCAATAAGTAACTAGCCAAGCACATGAGAAATAAATGGGCAATCATTAAACATTAAGCAATAAAAATGGTCTACAAATACAGCCTGCTGAAGATGGTGAAAGGAAATTACTGAGGCCACAAATTCTGACAACTCATAATAATCCCTGATAAGCTTCAGGACTCTGAATTGTGGAGACTATTTCTCCTTGAATCATAAGTCCAAGTGTCAACTGGAGTTTGTAAAAACTGATATTTCACCTGTGAGTCCCAGCTCATTTTCACAGAGGGTTGAAAACAATCGCTGATAGTGATCGTCCTAGATCTTGCTGAAGGTGTTGGCCACTGCACGTTATCTTCATATCAGCCATCAGTAGAGCTTGAGGAAACCATCTCTTGCTAGCAAGCTTAAGCCCAGGCCTATAGACTGTTCCTGAGAGTCCTAGGCCTTCATCCTTGCTCGTAGAAGAGCACTTCACCTTCTAGATCTCGCCCACCATGGGCCCACACTGCCTTTCTTAGCTTTATTGACTTCTTTGCACTCACCCTTCTGCCTGCCTAGAGACACCAACTTGCAAAATGGGACTTGTTTGCTAGAACTGATCTTATAACCTGAACAGGTCAGTCCCAATGATGCCTTGTTTAAAATGAACACTACATAAAAAGTAAAAAATATAGCTCCTTCTGATAACCATGTAGACACTAGAAATGACAGTATTATTGATCATTGCAAGTAGTTAAACTCTGTGGCTAATGTGAATCTACGTTCCTATGAATTCAGAGGAGTTCTCATCAAGCTTCCCTTGAAGCATTCAGAAGACACTGGCACTCAGGAGCCCAGATTTCTTAATCACACAAATCTAATTGAATCTTTGTCTTCTGATCTAATAGTTTTGTCTCTCTGAGCAAATCACTTCACTTGCCCCTGTCTCGTTTCTGTCTTCCATGAGACCAGGTCACAATAGCATCTACTTTCCAGGGTTGTTGTGAAATTTGAACAACAAAATGACACAATTTAGTACACTGACCAGTACACAGTTAATTAGTTAAAAAATAAAAGATAATTGTGTATGAGAGAAGTAAATATTCAAGGACAAAAGGATTTAAAACTGAGAAAATGCTAAGAGTACAAACAAAAATTATTTTAAAAATTTAGGCAAAAAAGACTAATGGAAGAATCATATGTCTTTTCAAAGTAATACATGAGTATTGTTCAAAAGGCTCAAGACATTTTAATTCTCTTCCCCCCCCCCCAAGGATTTTGCCATAGGGTATATATGCTCATGGGAGAGGGACAGAGAAAGACAGTGAGAAGGAAAATGAGAAATCATGTCCCATGAGGATGGCATGGAGCAATCCCTTCTTCTTCATTCTCCTTCTGGGACTTTGGGCACACAAGCACATACACCTTGTGTGATTTTCAAGCTGCCTGAATCATAGTCAACCATGTGGGAGTTCAAGACTTTAACCACAATGCCACCTGCTGGCCCCAGTATTTTAATTCTTTGGGAAAAGGTACCTGAGTTTGGCATTGATATTTACTATAATTGAGGTCCAATCTCTGCAAGATGACATGTTAATCCATCATCTTTTTGCTGATTTCTGTTCAGTAGAGATACAGTGTTCAGTAGAAAAGATAATAACAAAGGTTAAGAAGGTTTTGATCTTCAGGATATTCATTAGTCTTAAATATAACAACATTTGTGTTTTAATATTCTTTTTAATACCTATAAATATCTAGTTCTTCAAATATTCTTTTGCCTTCTTGTTGTTTACACTTTTACCATCTTGTTATTTCCCTTGTTAAGGAGTTAAATAAATTAGACACACAATAATTCTATATTTGTATAAGTGTTTTGTTTTTAACTTTATGAAAATTATACTTGTATAAGTCATATTTTTATGTTTATGAACATCATATTGAAGAAAAGCCAATAGTTCTAGAGGAGCTATTACATGCAATGTCCTAAACTTCACAATTATGAGTTAGATCTATCTTTATAACACTCTCAACAGTAGAGGATCTATATGATATCTGCATTTCAGGGGCACAGAGGATTTAATTAACTTGCCCAAGGTAGCGCAGATATTAAGTGACAAAGTCAAGATTTGAACGTAGGCCATACTACTCTATATCAGTGATCTCATTCACTGTAATAAATGCATATATTGGAATTGCAGTTAAGTAAACACATGAAATTGAGAAGATTTAGGTCAGTAGAGAATGATGTAGGAGAGGGACCAGCAGTTGGCATAGTGGCTATGTCGTGGACTCCCTGGCCCAGTGACTTAAACTCATGCCAGGCATGTGTGCATGTGTGCTGAAGATGCATGTGCATGTGTGCTGAAGATCCCAAGAGGAGAACAGAGGAGAAGGGATTGAGGCATGGCCAATGTTGTCGGCCATGGTTCAAGTCCCTGGCCCAGTGACTTAAACTCATGCCAGGCATGTGTGCATGTGTGCTCAAGATCCCAAGAGGAGAACAGAGGAGAAGGGATTGAGGCATGGCCATTCCCCAGGGTTGTTTTCTTTCTGTCTCTCTGTCTCTCTCTGTCTTTCTGGCAAGTGCACATGCCCTATAGCAAAATCCTCTCCACAAAAAAAGGAGAGAGAGAGAGAGAGAATGAAATAGGAGATATTCTAATTGTATAATGGCCAAAAATACATATGATTCTAAATTGTCTCATCTCTGTATTAAGATAGAAAGAGAACCAGCAGTTAACGTAATGGTTATGTCGCTGGACTCCCACGTAGTCGACCGCGGTTCACGTCCTGGACCCAGTGACTTAAGACTCATGCCGAGTGCATGTGCGTGTGTGCCCAAGATCCCAAGAGGAGAATGGAGGAGAACGGACTGTGGTGTGACCATCCCCCCTGGGGGATGATTTCTCACTTTCTGTCTCTATGTCTCTCTCTGTCTGTCTGGTGAGCGCACGCGCCCTATAGCGAAAATCTCTCCAAAAAAAAAAAAGATAGAAAGTGTTCAGGTTTCAAAATATGATAAAAGTAGCTAAGAACACATGTTTTCCTTTTTCCAACCTAATTTTCTTATACACGAGGTTGTTGGATAAGTCATGATGCATTTTTTTTCTGTTTTTCTATGCAAAAATGCATCAATAATTTGGTTGTCCATAAAGATTTGCTCACCTGGAATTATGCATTCCAGTCTAATAATCAGTGCAGACCTTAAAAGGTTACTTCTAACCATGACTAAGTAGTAGTAAAGCTAATAACAATGTTAATTCTCTTATCTTCAAGTCGTCACTCAGATACTCTCGCACTATGTGATCTCAGTTCTGTTATTGTTAAAATCAGGCTACTAGTAGTATAGTGTTTTCAGGAACTTGGGGATAGTTCAAGGGATGACATCTTTACAGAGGCCTAGTAGAGTGTCAAGAACATGATAAGAACTTATCAAATGTCAAATATTATCACTTTTAATTAAACCCACTACTATCTATCTTTAAGTCCCTGTTATTCTCCTTGTGCTATATCAGAGTTTCGAGAGGCTAACTAAAGATCAATAACACAATTTCATAGTGTTAGAGTCAGAATTGTCATTCAAAGCAGTTTGATTCTACAGCCAATTAAATGAATGACTCTGCTATTTTATCATTTCTAATGTAATATACTGTCTATATTACAAATCCGCCTTCTACAATTTTGATTTATTAAAATAAACTTCCAAGATCAATGTCCACCAGTGATCCCATGAAACAAAGCAAGACCTAAGCCCTATAAGGCCTACTTCCAGGACCCGGGAACAGATTCAACACGGAGTGATTCCTCCCCTAGAATTCAGTACCAAAATATTTAATTTCCTTTAATGTTAAAGGAAATTAAGAAATCAAAAATTTTTATTTTTTTTTATTTTTATTTTTTTTATTTTTTTATTTTTTTGGAGAGATTTTCACTGTAGGGCGCGTGCGCTCGCCAGACTGACAGAGAGAGACATAGAGACAGAAAGCGAGAAATCACCCCCCAGGGGGGATGGTCACGCCGCAATCCCTTCTCCTCCATTCTCCTCTCGGGATCTTGGGCACGCACGCACACGTGCCCGGCGTGAGTTTTAAGCCACCGGGTCCGGGACACGAACTGCGGTCGACTACATGGGAGTCCAGCGACATAGCCATTACGCTAACTGCTGGTTCCCAAAAAATTTTTATATTTTTGAAAAAATATTGCATATTATGTTAAAGAAAGCACAGTATAAATTTTAAACATGGTGTGATCTTTACCATGCAAATGTTTAGAATAACGATTGGAGGATTAGCCGGAATATTAACAGTGGCTGTAGAATATTTTTCTCTGCTTGATTACTGGAATGCTGCCTTTCCTTTCCAGTCTTTCTCTATTCCATATTTGCTTAGGAAATACAAAATATCCAAGACTAATTCTTCAATGAACATTGCCCCTTACAAATTCTCCAAGACTAATTCTTCAATGAACATTGCCCCACGCACAGATCTTCTCTTCCCGGGGTCTGAACAACAGGGGCAGTTGCCCTCACTCCACTTTTGGATGCCTCACTATTACACTGATCCCTATTTCCTTTGAAGCCCCTTCCTACGTGTCTTTCCCCATAAGACTGTAATATTTTTGAGAACAGAACTATATCTTATTCATGATCATACCAGCAAATAGGAAATGTCTGGTGAGTGAAAGAATGAATAAATGATAAGTGTGTTCTACGTAGCAACAGTCTTAAAAGTGAAATCCTCAAATATGATTTATTTGCTACACAGGCAGAACATGAAAACAGAAGGGAAATATAAACACATAATCAGCCAGAAACACGAATGTACCAGTGTTCTGACATCCTTGGAAATTACTGCTCTAACAGTACGGTCATAGCACCATCATAACACAATGTCTAGGTATCTATATGAAGCCAAGAGAAAGAACTGGCATATGCACATCTGTCTCCTTGTTTGTACACTAAGTAATGCATATATTGGTTATTTTTTTTCTGAAGCCTGAATGGGAAATGTGTTTTTAACAGATTTAATCGATACGCCAACCTACATTAAAAAAATAAATAAACCCACACAATAAATAAAAAGCAAAAGGCCAATCAATAGCCAACAGTGCAGCTTAACAGCCACTCCAGCAGAAAACTGTCTGAAAAGACGCTTCACACTCCACTATCTGCACGATCCACAGCTACTTGCTATTGATTTGTTGCAAGCAAAGAACATCTATTATCACATGCCAGTGTGAACCTAGCAATTTCTCCAACAAGTAGCCTGCAATGGAAGACCGGCAATGTAGCACAAGGTAGCTTGCTGCTGAAGGTGGACTGAGGACCCACGTTTATTCCCTTCTTTTCACCTCACAAAACTACTATGAATGCCCAGTTCCTAACCCCAGGAACTGATGTGTGTTAAGGACTCCTGTCCTGTGTATGCTTCTCTGGGGTATAGGAGTAATAACAAGACCTCACAACTGTAGGCCACTTAAAACAGTTGACATAAACATTGTAAAAGGCAATAATATTACTAAGGATATGGGATGTTTAAAATTGCTATTTTTACAAACTCTCTAGAAATGGCAACCTTTTGTATACGTGTAGGTGCTTGAAACTGAGGTGAACTGTGCACATTTTTCAATGTTGTGAAGGAGAGAGGACCAACCAGCAGGCTTCCAGTGGTAGTGGCATGGGCACACAATATGGGAAAGAGATTCTGAATTGTATGATGGCTAAAGTATGCTAGAGTCCTAGGTTCTCAGTCTTCATTTAAAACATCAGTAAGAACTCACTATTTAAAAAGAATATCTGTAGAAGAACTTTTAAGTTTCTATTTGTTGTTGTTGTTGTGTTCTTAAAATGTAGCCACAGCACAAATGTCATTATTTGATTTTCAGGGGGTGCTCACCCTCTGAGACATCAGCCCTCTCAAATATTAACTTCAGAAGAACTGATTATCTTTGGAGAATGTACTTATGTGTCCTTCCATAGCTTTTATTGAATTCTTCATTAACTCAAGGTCCATTGCAGTATCAAAACAACCCTAAAAGGCAACCTCAAAAAGAGACATTCCACATGCTTTTATGTAAAATGGTAGAAGGCCATAACTAAAAGGATGTTAGCCAATTAGTAAATCAGTGATACGTGTGTGTCCAATCAGATCACTTTTTCTTTTCTACTTCACAGAGGGGATTAATTCTTACACAGGTAACAGGTTTCAGAAAATTGGTGTCACACCTTCACAACGACCATGTCCCTTCTGCGTATCTATC
Source organism: Tupaia belangeri chinensis (assembly GCF_000334495.1). NCBI lineage: Eukaryota > Metazoa > Chordata > Mammalia > Scandentia > Tupaiidae > Tupaia > Tupaia belangeri. The sequence goes on along the minus strand of NW_006160041.1, from coordinate 3,873,805 downwards.
TTTATAGAGTTATAGAGTGGCCTGAAATTCATCCTACTGCTTCCATCCACCCATCATGCTCACAGAAAGGGTGATGAAATAAGATAAAAACCACCGAGGCTTGTTCTCCTCAAATTAAATGAGATGAAGTTCTAAAGCTCATACTCTTTCCATGGAGGCCACAATGATCACAGCCTCTTAGCACTGTCAAGCAAACCCCACATTTGTCAAATAGGCAAGGAAAAATCAAAGGTCATGAGTGACAGAAACAATGCTAGGAGAAATGAGGAAGATCTTAAATACAGACATTCTTTAAAACCTTTCAACTCACACCCAGATACAATAAATTTTTCCACATGATGGAATAAGTATTTTATTTTGGAAGGCATAGAAACCTAGCTATTTCCCTGCCTAACAAGTTTCTATTCTTGGATGTATAGTAATTTATAGATTTTTTTTTCTCTCCATTCCCATTAATTGATGATCAATCTGCTTCCCTGATAAACACCTCAGGGAAAATGAGAGACCCAAAAGTTTTGTTTCTCCCAAAATGTTTTGCCATTACAGCTTATCTCTAACCATTTCATAAGTTCATAAGACTTCATAAATTGTATTAAGGAACACAATTTATTTTAGATACATGCAACATTCTGCAGAAAATTATCTTCTCAAAGATTAGAAAATGGACATATTTCCTTGACAGTTCCACTTATGATGCCATGACCCGTTCTGTTATTTAGGTCAACTGCAAGTCACCTATGGCATTAATGTCACCAAAGCAATTACTAATGGCCTCTGTGCTCTTCCACATAACATATAGTCCCTGGTTTTCTCTGTGTCCCCTCTCTGTCATTCCTCTTCGTCTTCCATTAACTTATTTCATCCTTTCTCTTTTCTTTGCAATTTCCCCCCACTGCTTTTGCCAATGATAAATATGAACTTTGTTCAATTATGCTGGTGACACTGAGGGTTAACACTCAACTTCTGAAGCATGTTAAGCTACTAAGTATGTGCTAGCATAGGAAGGCACAGAGAATATCAGACAGGTAACTTCATTTTGAAGATGTATATAAGATAAAATAGCAAATTACAATTCTAAAAGTCAAGGTTGATAAAGAAAATAATGATTTATGATGTAGAGACTGATGTTCTAGATGCAACAAACTGGCTCTGGTGCTAGTTCCAAGAAAGTCTTCTTAAAAGCCTGGAATGTCAGACATTGGATACTGGGACACCCAGTGTAACAACTTCAAACAACCTACCATTTTGATATATTTGGTTTGGTTTCATTTAAAGTTTATATCTGAACTTCACAGTCATATACGAATCTTATATATTTATCACACCCTGTAATTAAAATATACTTGCTTCACTTTCATGTAGCCAGCCAATCACAGGAGCTCTGCTCCACTCACCAGGAGGAAAATAGATGAACAGATTCTGTTAGTGATTCGGGTTCTTATATCTCCCACAATCAAAAGGTTTGACTGCATCATTTGAATTAAATCAAAATGTACTACCCTAAGCCTGGATATCTTAGAAACAGTCTTGAAGTAGGAGCAGCTACTGTTAAAAAGACAAGCTGACATTTTTCCAACCCTGATTCTAGTGCTTCATTTTATATCGACAAATTGCCTATGTCAAATAATACGATAGTCTATATCCTGAACTAAGACACAATCTGCTCTTGGCAAAATCAAAAACAACCATAGAAAAGTGGGAAAAAAAATCCTGTTTGATTTTTACCAGAAAACAATGGCTGGCCCTGAGTGACAAAAAGCAACTTGTCCATGACAGAAACATATACATACCTTCTGAAGACGGCACATATTCACCGCAGTTAGGATAACTTACCTTTCTGCCTTTGCTGCCTGCAGTCTCCTCCCGATCATGTCCTACTCAAAGTGGGATAAATGTGTGGCATGGAGTAAACTTGTGAGGGTAAGAGAAACACTATGCCACCATTTGGGAGAAAAAAAGCCCTCCTCGTGATTCCTATGCAGACGAATTGGAGGGAAAAGAAAGAGCATATAGCATAATCCCTCAGGAACTTCGATGTGCCCATAACTGCCTGTTTCCAAGTGGAACTGTATTTTCAAGTCATATGCATGGAAACGGGACTTTCAATAATACCAAAATACTTGGCAAGAGCAATCTGATCCCAAAACTTGAAGACAATGTATCCTTTGCATGACAGATAAAGAGGCAAATTCTTATATCTAGATGACTAAGTCTCTCATCATTTTCTCACTACATTGCCAGATTCTCCACTTGTTTCCTTGTACTAGATCTTAAGAAAATAAGAAAGTATATGGAGCGAGAAGCTATTGGAAATAAGAACTATAAGAGACAAGTGCACACGTGAAAAAGTTGAGAAATAAGGAATCGAGGAACACCAAATGAGGAGGCCTAGTGTTGCAGTAGACAACTGCTCCCATGTGGGCACACCGCAACATGCTTTCCTATTTGCTTAGATAAGACCATGCATCATTTTTATAAAACCAAGAGGTCAAATGACTTCGGATTACAATCCAAAATTCTACCATGAAGTTAGTATTTAGGAGATCGGATCAGCAGAACCCAGTAACTAGGTCTTTCTAACACATCCCTTTGTAATAGATATTCACATATTAATAGATATCCAGATGGAATAGGAATTCATATATTTACTTGTCTACAGAATGGCCACATTAGAAGATAACTGGAGAAGGAAGTGGATACCCATGGCATTGAAGTAGAATGGATCTTCAAAAAGTGCATAAAAATGTGCAATGCAAAAAAAAAAAAAATTGGAGGGATTTCAATTTTTCTTTTCCAAAATAAACTCAAACTTTAATTTCACCTCCACCAACATTCTGAATTATCCTCATATATCCACTATCAGTGCTAGAATCATCTTCATCAATTCAGTCTTTTCTTAGAACTAAATCTACTGATATGCATCACTAGTGGACAAAGACAGCATTCATAAGACTCACTTCCAATGTGAATCAAATACACAAATATACACATATGAAATACATTCACAAAATAGAAACAGGATAGCTATGTGTATGTAAACCTAATAGATGTCATGAAAGTTAATCACAGGAATCTGCATTCCATTTTCTAACACATCCCTTTGTAATAGATATTCACATATTAATAGATATCCAGATGGAATAGGAATTCATATATTTACTTGTCTACAGAATGGCCACATTAGAAGATAACTGGAGAAGGAAGTGGATACCCATGGCATTGAAGTAGAATGGATCTTCAAAAAGTGCATAAAAATGTGCAATGCAAAAAAAAAAAATTGGAGGGATTTCAATTTTTTTTTCCAAAATAAACTCAAACTTTAATTTCACCTCCACCAACATTCTGAATTATCCTCATATATCCACTATCAGTGCTAGAATCATCTTCATCAATTCAGTCTTTTCTTAGAACTAAATCTACTGATATGCATCACTAGTGGACAAAGACAGCATTCATAAGACTCACTTCCAATGTGAATCAAATACACAAATATACACATATGAAATACATTCACAAAATAGAAACAGGATAGCTATGTGTATGTAAACCTAATAGATGTCATGAAAGTTAATCACAGGAATCTGCATTCCATTTGAAAGACACCTGAGAATGCTTTAAGGTTTTCTAATTGGAAAAGAATTCTAAATGTCTTATAAGCCACAATAAGTTATTTAAATAGCTGTATTCCTTAAATTCTAGATAAAGCAAATGGGGACAGTCCCAAAATTATTATCCAAATGATTTAATTAATAGAGAAATTGAACCCCTTATGATAAAAATACTGCCTCAATTGTTTCTGTGTGTTTGTTTATCAGTCTCTTTGATCGTCCCAAAAGGGCATTCACTCTTTATTTTTTAAGATTCTGGAGGAGAGAAATGTCTTATGAATCTTTTGGAAGAGCCATCCTTTCACATATTGTTCCTGAAGATTTCTCCAAACCACTGAAACTTTTGCAAAATTTCCAGGTATGACTAGATTGTACTCACGATCATTGCACTGGTTTCCAGAGTAGGAGGTCATGGAACAGTCACAGGTGAAGCCTTCCCACTGCTGCATGCAGACCCCTTGGTTAGCACACGAATCTTCCTGGCAGGTGGTACTGGGTCCTGGTAATTCACAAAAAAGAGGGGACAGAAAAAAAAGGAGAAGGAGAAGAAATGCTCAAAATTAGTCAGCTTCAAAGAAATCACCTATATTTCCTATTTTCATGCCCCCAGACAGTCAAAAACACAACCACTAAAAATGTCAACTCTCTCATGCAACAAGAATTCATTATATACAAAAGAGGACAGAATACACACTTAGCCACAAATTATCAACAGTTACACACAGAAGGGAGAGGGCTGAACATACTGTTCTTCCATTAGACAGACTTTGCAGAAGAGCTTCTTCTCTACCATTCAACTAGAAAGAGAACTCATTGGAGCATAGTCTTTCTTAATGTACAATGCTGAAGTAGAGGGGGAAAAAAAAGCCCTCCCTTCATTCTTATAAATAAAGGAATAAAGTTTTATCCTGAAACTAAAAGTCTCTAGGTCTACCTTGTGACATTTAAAAGATGCTTGATGAGGAGGAGGGAGAAGAGAAGGAAGTGGAAGATTATATAGCAGCTAATGTGTATTGATATTTTATGGGTGATAAGTACTGAGTATAAGCAATTTACCTACATTATTTAATTAAGCCCACCAGTAACTCTAAGAGTCATTATGATTACCTCCATTTTCCAGATTTAAAAACTGGACTCAAAGAGGAAAACTAATTTATTCAGGGTCACACATTTGGTAATTAATAGATGCTGATGTCCACTTGGGTAAATTACCACTGAGATCCATGCTGTTAAACACACCAGTGGTTCTCAGAGTGCAAACTTCAGACCAGCATCCCCTGATGATTGTGAGGAATGTAAATGGTTGGGCTCCAGCCCAAGATAAATTAGAAATTTGGAGGAAGAGGAAGAGTCTATTTCCACAAACTTTCAGGAGATTCTGACACAGCCTAAAGTTTGAGAACCACTGCACTACTCTACAGTGCTCCTGTAGGAATTTCAGAAGTGTGTTCTCTTAAATGGAGCATGTACATAATAAAGGATACAAAAATAATTTTTTTGAGAGTTTTTTTGCTATAGGGCGCGTTCACTTGCCAGACAGACAAAGACAGAGAGACAGAAAGTGAGAAATCACCCCCCCCCCAGGTGGGATGGTCACGCTGCAATCCCTTCTCCTCCATTCTCTTCTAGGGAATATCTTGGGTGCGCATGCACATGCGCCCAGCGTGAGTTTAAGCCACTGGGTCTGGGACTCGAACCGCAGTTGACTACGTGGGAGTCCAGCGACATAGCCATTACGCTAACTGCTGGTCCCGAGGATACAAAAAATAATTTTTGAGGTACTTGAAGAAAATATTAAAATCATGTTTATGTTTTCGTTTTACTCTTTATTACTTCAATGTTTGTGTGTCTTTCATATACTAATGATGCATAAGTATAATGGTACCTGTGTTTAATTTATAAATAAGCTTACCTATTTTGGAGGTGTTACTAAAATATTTTACTGATATGAGTGGGCAACAATAAAGCTTGATGATCTCTGTCTTACAGATTGCCATTCAAATCTTTCTTTAGAGCCTTCCCCTCAACCATTCTTTTTATTAATAGCCATTTTCTACCCTAATCTTCAGATTTAAGATAAAGGTATATTTTTAGAATTACTTTAATATTCAAGATAACTTCATACAGTTCCCAAAAAGCCTCAGCAAAGAAGATGAACCCTTTGACTCAGCCAGTGTATCAATCAGGAATTAAAGCATAAAAATGATTGACACAGTAACAAACATATCAATTGCAATAACTACATGTTCACAATTTCCAAGCTAAATCTCACACAGACGGAGAATAGAGAAATGAAAGCATGCAGGGTCTTATGAACGCATGTTCAAAAGATATGCATGATTTGTTTGTCTTCTGGGGGGACATTATATGCTGTATTTATTCATGAAGGGTGGAAGGAGCACAGGCTATCACTCAGACAAAGTTATTAGGATATGACATAAGAAAGTTCAAGACAATTACAAGAACTGGGGGAACAGCATGGCCACTGGGTTTCTGCAGCTCTTGTTTGCCATGTGGTTCCCCCATACAGCGATGAAAGGAAGTACATGGTCATGTTCTCAGTGGGTCTTAAACTTGAGCATTATGTTGTACAAGTTTCATTAACAATGGCAAATCAGGACAGCTTCTTTCAAAGGATAAAAGCTTCTGAGAAGTCCATGGGGCTTCCTGACCAAACAGTTCTCACCAGACAATGGGCTGGTAATTCAATTGTACTCAAGAATCAGTAACACATGGAAGGCTTTTCTTTGAAAAGCAGCAGAACAGCACAAACTTTGGGAAAACATAATAACTCTTTGCATGTTGATTGAATTTGAAGACAATGGCTTTTCCTTGCCTCTCTCTCACCTTGATTGCCAAAATTTAACCGCTTTCTTTTTTTTCTTTTCTTTTTTTTGCAGAGGTTTTTGCTATAGGGTGTGTGCGCTCGCCAGACAGACAGAGAGAGACAGAGAGACAGAAAGCGAAAAATCACCCTCCAGGGGGGATGGCCACGCCACAATCCCTTCTCTTCCATTCTCCTCTCGGGATCTTGGGTACGCACGCACATGCGCCCGGCATGAGTTTAAGCCACCGGGTCCGGGACTCAAACCGCGGTCAACTACATGGGAGTCCAGCGACATAGCCATTATGCTAACTGCTGGTCCCAAGATTTATCCATTTTCTAAAGACCAACCCCAATACCTTCCCTAGGGGAAAAATTCCCCATGATCATATCTTCAAATAATAGTTCTTCCGTTTCTTAGTGGTCACAGCTCACTTACTACCTGCAGCACGAATTTTTGCATGTGATAATATTCAGTTTCGTACTTTATTGTACATTATACTGTTTATGTAATCCTCCAAGTGTGTTATTTTTTCACTACTGTCCTAATGTAGAGAAAGTATTTTAGGAAATGGTGAGTTGATCTGAATTAAAGGCAACCTGATTTGCCTGTGTCTCATACTTCCAAAATCTGAGTATGACGGACATTGGTACTCAGCAAAGTAAGCAGAAAGAGCTCTTTCCTATTTGTCAAAGGCTGGTCAGGAATCAAGTACAGAGGGAATTACAGATAATTTCTAAATTCTATTGAATTTATTTTATGTACACTTATGGGTGGACATCAGGTAGAATCAGAAAATTGTCAAAGGCTGTCTACATTTTTTTGTAATTAATTAATTCACTAATTTAATTTTCTTTGATACATTCAATCACATTATTATTTGGCTTACAAAATAGATATTTCAACAGGTGAACATTTCTCCCTAGTACAGTTGATAAAACTATGAAATATCTTCAACAGATAATACCACATTTCTTTGTGCCATTATTGCTTTGCCTCCTTCTTTTTCTTCTAAATGTCCTTCTTCTGATGCTCCTCTTTCACATGCACTATTGTAATCACCCATGAGTAAGAACGTTTTCAGTAAGGAACAACAGAATAGGCAATGCCTTCTCCTCAGTCCACAAGTAGATTTCAACTTTTTTCAAGGTTGAGATCACAGGGTTTCCGCCACCTCCTCCATATTCATTTTCCCCTTCTTGCCTTAGCTCATGGGCCTCCAGCCATTCCTCCCTAATTTTAGTTACTTTTAGTTCCTCTCTGACACAGCAGCACTCAGAGTGTTGCCCCAAACTAGTAGCATCTGTATCACTAGGAGTTTATAAGAAAGGCCTGTATCCAGGCTCCACGCAGAACTACTGACTGGGGACTGGTTCACAAGTCCAAGTCCTGACAAGCCCTCCAGTGGCTGTAACACCTGCTGAGGCTGCAGGATCACTACTCTAACACCTCAAGCCCATCTTTAGCATCAAGCCTGCTTGCACTCGCTAGACCCATGGCCTGAAATCTCCTTCCTCCAGATCTTGAGGTGACTGGTTTATTCTTTTTTTTTTTTTTCTTTTTTAAGAGAGAGGTTTTTTTGTTATAGGGCATGTGTACTTGCCGGAGAGACACAGAGAGACAGAAAATAAGATATCACCTCCCAGGGAGAATGGCCACACTGCAATCCCTTCTCCTCCATTCTCCTCTTGGACTTTGAGCCCACACGCACACGTGCTTGGAGTGAGTTTTAAGCCACGGAGTGCAGGACTCGAACCCTGGTTGACTATGTGGGAGTTCAGCAATGTAACTATTATGCTACCTGCTGCTCCCAAGACTAATTTGTTCTTATTCTTCAAGTATGAGCTCAAAGGAGTTTTCTCCATACTATTGGGTCATCGGGAAGGTTGTGACACATCTTTGCATAGAAAAATACATCAATACTTTCCTGATGAGCTAATATTTGTTTAAAAAGTTCCCAACAGTGTTACATATATCTGTCATCATGTCTTCCTGGTAACTTAAGGCCTAACAATTATGCAGCTTGTAGTTATATTGTGGAAGTTATTTTTTAATTTGACAAATAATAATTATACATTTTTATGGAGTACAATGTGATGTTCTGATACATGTTTACAAAGTCAAATAATTCAATGCAAGCTAATGAACCATCTATCATTTCACATATGTATCACATGTTTGTGGCTGAAAACTTTAAATATACAGCAATTTTGAAATATATTGGGTTGTAGGAAAAGTCATGATGTATTTTTCTATGTTTTTCTATGCAAAAAGGAGTCATGATTTTTCCAACAACCCAATACAATGTATTGTTATTTATTATACTATATTACATTCAGCAAATCACTAAAGTTTATTTCTTCTAGCTGAAACATTATACTATTTGCTCAGTATCTCTTCTTGCCTTTTCCATCCTTCTCCCATCCTCTGATAACCGTCATTCTACTCTCTACAGCTATAAACCCAAGTTTTTAAGATACCACATATAAGTGAGATCATTTGTTGTTTTACACCTGGTCTATTTTACTTAGCAGAAGGTCCTTCAGGCTTATTCATGTAGCAAATGACAGGATAGCATTCTATTACATATATAAACCACATTCCCTTTCTCTATTCATCTGATCATAGAGACTTAGGGTGCTTCCATATTTTACTATCATGAATGATGCTTCAATGAAAATGAGGGTACAGATACACCTTCCACAAATCATTTTTAAAAGTTTAAACTGTATTTATTTATTTATTTACTTATTTTAACTTGACCAGGGCACAGGGGAAGAGAGAAAAAGTCACCAGGTCCAGGACTCAAACCACAGTCAGCCATGTGGAAGTCCAGCACCTGTCCCCTCCCCTCATCTATTTTGATTCCTTTAAATGTGATCTCAGAAAGAGGCCAGTTGGATCATGTGATAGTTCTATCTTTAATATTCTGAGTAACCTTCCATAATGTCTGGACTAATTTACATCCCATCCCACTGATAGCGTACACTCTCACCAACACTTATCTTTCCTCTTTTTAGTAAGAGTCATTTTAAGAGATGGGAGGGGAGAGCTCATGGTTTTTGTTTTTATTTCCCTGATTTGTGATGATGAACATTTTTTCATATATCTTTTGACCATGTCTATATCTTCTCTTGAGAAGTGTCTATTTAAGTGTTTTACCCATTCTATGTTTGAATTATTTCTTTGAGTTATTTGGGTTCCTTGTATATTTTGGATATTAGCCCTTTATCAAATGTATGGTGTGCAAATATTACATTCCCCCTTCCCCAAGATGTGGGTTGTCTCTTCACTCTAGTATTTTGCTTTAAAGAACTTTTTAGTTTGATGCAATCCTGTTTGTTTATTTCTGTGTTTGCTGCCTATACTTTTAAAGTCATAGCTAAAAAAAAAAAAAAAAAAAAAAAAATCTTTGCCCAGAAAAATGTCATGGAGCTGTTTCCCTATGCCTTTTTCTGGTAGTTTTACACTATCAGGTTGTCCACTTAAGTATGTAATACATTTTGAGTTAACTTTTGTAGATGGTGTGAGGTAAGGGCCCAATTTCATTTGTCTGCCTATAGATAACCAGTTTCCCCACCATCATCTACTGAAGAGACTGTCCTTTCTCTACTGTGTATTTTTGGCAACTGTGTTGAACATCAATTGACTGTACATATGTGGGTTTGTTTCTGGGGTCTTTGTGCTGTTCCATTAGTCAGTGTGTCTATTCTATCAAGTTCTTTACTGTCTGTCTCATCCTACTGGAATATAAACCCCTTGAAGGCAGAAGTCTTGTCTATCTTGTTTGCATTTACATGTCTAATTTACATAAAGTATTAGTACAGAGTGGGCTCAGAAACTATTGTGGGAAAGAAAGAATTAAAGTACAAAAGAACCAAAGAAATCAAGGAAGTAATTCTTTAAGGACTGAAAACTAAGTGACAATTTGCCCCTAGAATTTACCAATATCAGATCCATGTGAGCGACCTTTTACTTGGAATCAACTATTTTTGTTGGCTTCTTAGAAGTTTATTTGTTAATTTCTTCCATGAGAGAGAAAGAGAGGAGAGACAGCACCCCAGTAGGATCTTGATGCCATGATCTACTCCCAGCTTCAGCCAGCCCTGGATCATGGCCATGTGTGTGCCTAGAGTACTCAGGAATGGATCAGCCTTGCAGAGCATTGTGTTTTATCACTATGCCATTGTCAGGGCACCCAAGCTTTTATTTATTTATTTATTTATTTATTTATTTATTTATTTATTTATTTATGGCATGGTAGGATGGTGATATCTAATCAATATTTATTCCTCTGACTTCAGTCTTACCAGATGTTGAGACAAGGACTCTTGTGTCCCCAGTCTCCAGGTCCAGTATGAAACATTGTGTGTAACATATAAAAGTTTTCTCTAGACTCTCTAGATGATAAATTTATAAACTCCTATTCTTACTGCAATCTGTTGGGTCATCTGGAAAGTCATGATGCATTTCTGCATAGACAAACAAAGAAAAATGCATTGTGACTTTTCCTGATGTCAATGTAGCCAATGCATGCATTTCACATAGAAGAGTCAGGAAAAAAGAGAAAAAGAAGAAAGATTACAGAAATATGCCCCAGAGGAGGTGGGGGTGGGGAAGAAAAGCTTGAGATGTTTCTCACTGCACATCTATTAATACAAGATAATCTTGTACAAAATGAAAAGAGGATATAACAATAGAGATGGCTTACATAGCATTTATTATGTGCCAGACACTGTATTAAGTTCTTTAAAGATATTAATTCAATTAATTTTTATAACCACATGGTGAAGCAATTATAATTAAAAGTATTAAAGAATTAGAAGAACAGAAATGATTTTTCCCATGGGAGACATTCAGAATTTCTAAATTAAATAATTTTTTGACTCTTGATTGAATCAGAAGGCAAGGCTTTCTGAAAAGTGAACTGAGGGACAGAAAAGTTAGATAATTTTCCCCCAACCCCATACATAGCAAGTAGAAGGGTGAGGTATCAAACCCAAGCTTTCTAATACCACAGCCCACCCACCTAAGTTCTTGTGGGTAAGCCTCAGTGGTAGGGATAGTGTGGGGGGTAATCTTGGCTTGATGAGAACAGTTTAAATAAGGTATTTATAACCTACAAACAAAGAAAGTGACATATAACGCAAGGATTTGTTTTTTTAGAAGGGACACTTTTAAACAAAATTTCAATTTTAAATTTGATTAAAAATAAACCAGAATGGCTCAACTGCAGTAACACAGAGGTAGTGCAACACTGCAATTCTGGAAGCCATGTGGAAGACTGAATTCAGTTCCCAGGTCCACATGTACACACCAAGCATGTGTGGGAATGTCAGTGATCCTGGCTGCCTAGGAAGTCTGCAGGGAAGACACAAACCCAGGACCTTTCTCATGTAGTCCAGTTGCAATACTGTACTTCACCATCTGGCTTCTCATTACTATCTTAATACGTTAAAACTGCACCAAAGCTGTAGGAAACCACTGTGTAGGATGGGGTACACTAGATTGCATTTGTTATGTCATCCTTGCTATATTAGTCACATATCCTTTTGAGAAAAGATGGCGACGTTTCTTTGTGCTGTAGAGATAGTGATGAGGCAACAAAGGCATGCCTAGAAAGACTACATACATTGTCAGGGATGTTTTTATTTTGGTTTCTAACTTCCAGCTCTGTTTTCAGTTCAATGGAAAACATCAAATTGTGTCAGATGATAACTTTGATGGTTGACACAATTTTCCCATCATTCTTCTTGAATTTGGCATTGTTTTTCTTTGTAAAAACTGTCCCATATAGACACTTCGTGTCTGTTTTTGCTCAAATACACATTGGCAGCACATGTAAACTGATTTAACACTCTTCATGTGCTTGAAAATCAAAAGTTGACAGAGTGTCTTTTATTCTTTGCAGGTCTTTGAAATTGAAGTGCTACCTAAAACACAGAATACTAGAATCAGAGTACATTTTTCCTGTTATTGATTGAATAAGAACTAGCCAAACAGGGGCAAGCAGGTGACATAGTGCTTAAAGTGCTGGACTCCCACATGGCTGACTATGGTTTGGGTTCTGAATCATGCCTGGCGTGTGTGTGTGCATACTCAAAGTCCTAGGAAGAGAATGAAAGAGGAGGGATCATGGTGTGGCCATATCTCCTGGTGAGTAATTACTCATTTTCCCTCTCATTGTTTCTCTGTCTCTCTGGCAAGGCATATGCTTTATGGCAAAACCTTGAAAAAGACTTAACCAAACCTATGCCTCAAATACCCAACTTAAAATTAATGAATATTGCAAAACCTATGGTACAGAAGTGGGGGTAAGGGAGGGTAAAAGGCCTGGAGGCCATATTGATTCTGGTTTCTGTTTATATTAAAGATCCTAGGCAGGCAAGCCAGTGGCAGGCACCAGGTGGAGCGAATTTAAGAATATTCATGGACTTTAATTATAAGAACTGAAGTGTTCATCAAAGGGCTTAGATGCTACGAGTGTGACCTGAGTGTGAAGTCATTGCAGTAGAACTCTGTGCCAACTAAAGGATTTGCTCCCCCGATACAAAACACAGATGCCATGGGAATAAGACATAGAGAGTTGTCATGAAATGTATAAAGAGATCTACCTTCAACTTAATTTTGTTCTCTTCATATGTACATAAACCTTTCTTCATTTATATTTTTAAATTTGCATTGTTTTATAGCCGCAAATGAGCTAGCAGTAATTGGGTGGGGAAAGAATAAAGTATGGAAAAACGAAGATGAAAATGAATATATAAGGGATGTGTGTATGTTTCATTGTGTGTATGATATATATGAATAAGTCCATGGAAAAAGTCTGATTCATGCATTAAAAAATATTCTTACCAGATTCCTGAGCAATCTAGTCTCTAGAAATCAAAACATAATCATGAATTAAGAGGTTTCGTGGAGGGTGTGAGGGTTAACTTTATACGTCAACTAGGCTAAGAAGTGCCCTGGCAGCTGGCCATTATAGATAATAACAGCAATCAAACATTATTTTTGGGTGTGTCTGTGAGCATATTTCTGGAAAATATTAGCATCTGAGTTGGTGAATTGAGTTAAGATAGACTTCCTCAATTTGTTAAGTGTCCCAGGTAGAAGAAAAAGGGGAGATTTCCTCTCTGTGCTTGAGTTGAGAGTGCCATCTTCTTCTGTTCCCTGAAAGTGAACACTGATTCTTCTAATTCTTGAGCTTTTGACTTAGAGACCAAGACTTATCTCATCATACCAAGCCCTGACCCCCTACCTTTCATTCTCAGGCCTTCAGACTTGGACTGAATTACAGCCCTGGCTTTCTCAATTCTCTAGCTCACAACTGTGGGATTCTCAGCCTCCAAGACCATGTGAACCAATTCCTATGATAAATATTTCTTTCTTTCTAGCTATCTACTTACTACCTACCTATATATTTCCTGTAAGTTCTGTTCTTCCAGAGAACCATGATGAATACAGAAGGCATTTGTGAGAATATGAATAACTTGCTTACTTTTATTGCATGTGTATATTGGTCCCTTCAGCATAACTGCTTCCATAGCTCTCAGGGTATTTCTAAATTTGCAGTATTGTGTCCTCTTTCAATAAAAAAGTCACTTACAGCCAATGTAAGATCTTCCTTTTAATGGCAGAAACCTAATTCACTTCCATTTAAACTTAAGGTAAGAAAGCAAAGATACCTTAAACATGTCAAATGTCTTCATTTAAGTAGAGCCAAACTGAAAAGTGAATAGTGTACATTCCAAAGATAAGGTAAAGTGAGAGAATAGAGACCAAAAATATTATGATAAAATTTCAATTTAAATGATATTGTAAAAATAAGCTGCGGAGATCTAAGGGGGCTGTATACTTAAAATCATGCTTTTTGTCTTGAAAGGAGGACCTGTGACTTGCCAGTCTTCAGCAAGGCATCATACTGGTTGTATTAAGCATGTTCAGAGACCATGGCTTCCTCTTTACAAATGTAGTCTAAAAAAAGTCACATGATTAAGGTGATGAGTGAAGAAGATAAATAATAAGATCTAATATTAGGAGCAGTTTCGTGAACACTCCCATTCTCTTCAATCACTTCAACCCTTTCATAATACATTGGGTGTTGAAAAGATCAAAATGGACACGAGAACTGGTAGAAATCAAGATGACCTCATAAAGTCTTCATTCCCAGTGGCCCTTGATCAGTGATATATTACAGACAAATATTTAACAACTGGTACTCTAGGGGAAAACATACAAATTTGTAACATGTTGACTTTACTAGCTTAAAATATTCCCATCATAGCCTGTTTCAAGCTATAATATCTTATGTCAATGGGCTTTGAAAGTTTCTGAAAATTCTGTGCTGGTGGCATTGGCAAAGTTGCTTATGAATGTTCTATAGAAGTTGTCATTCTACTCAAGAGACCCTGATTAAAAGACTGTACCTCTCAGCAAGGCAGCTCCTTCCATGTGCCTATAGAGAGTACCATGAAGAGATGTACTCTCACTCCTAATCTGAAGAGACAGCCTGGCTTGAAACCAGGTCAATCAAAAAAGTTCTTTCTTGGCATATTTCATCACAAGGATAAATATATTTCTAATTACCTGGAATGATAGTGTAGGCAGGGGTTAGGAGAGGAATGGGAAGCAAATAGGAAAAGAAATCATTCTCATCCTTGTTTCTTGAGGTTTCAACTGAGAAGGAAACTTGTTTACATATGTGGCCCGGTAAAGTGACAGGCATTAGGTGAATAATGTCTTCCCTGTCTTAGAACATGTGGCTTCCCCCTGACTACTCTCTGCTTCCAGTTCTTGCTCTTATCTTTTCTCCACTGTGGTGTCAGAGTGTTCTTGATAAAATGAAAATCCAACTCAAACCTCATTCTCCCTTATAGCATCCATGAGATAAAGCCCAACTCTTTATACAAAAAGTCTGTCATCATTTGTCTCCATCCTACTGCTCCAGTTTTATCTTCCATGATATCCCAACATGCACATTATTTTGGCCAAATGAAGCTTCTTGTATGTCTATAAATTAGCCAAGTTCTTTCTTCTTCTTCTTCTTCTTTTTTTTTTTTTTAGAGATTCTTGCCATAGGGCATGTGCACTTGCAGGAGAGACAAAAAGCGGGAAATTACCTCATAGGAGGATGGCCCATCGCCATCCTTTCTCCTCCATTCTCCTCTTGAGATTTTGGGTGCACACACATGGGTACCCAGCATGAGTTTTAAGCTCCCAGGTCCAGGACTCAAACTGCGATCATCTATGTGGGAGTCCAGTGACATACTCATTACACCATCTGCTGGTTCCCTAGCCAAGTTTTTAAATGTGCTTCCACTGCTCATCTGTCTAAAATATCTTGTCCTTCAGATTCAACTCAGACTATCCGAGAAGACAACTTTTCATGGCCACTATCACCCCCATGCAGCCCAGATACTCTCCTCCTGGCTCATGTGGCAGGATCCATAACTATAGGATAGCAAGGTTCACTCTGCATTGCGCTGTTTGGCTAACCTACTGATTTCCTTGGCTTCAAAAACTGTATTTTGTCTATGGTCTTAGAACCTGGTCAAATACCCAATACAGAGGAAGAGCTGACATCCAATTTCTGTTATATTGAAAACACAATCACTAGAGAAGTTTTCCAAAATTTAAATAAAAAATATGACCCCAACAACATAATGATAAGAGGATTCAAGCTGTTGACTCGTCCAGACTCATTATGCCACTTTTTATATTTCATTGTTATATTTCTTTCTGAATACATTTGCCTCTACATTTCAGACTGTCTCATTTCTTTGTCATATGTTTTAACTGCCCTTCACACTTAATGGTAATTAGTACTATCTGTTCCCACAGGTTGCAGCTGATAAAAGCCAGCTTATGAGTAATGGGCCATACTCCAATGTCAGGAAACTAAAAACTAAAAGCATTTACATCATAAAGCTCATTCATTGTAATATGAGGAAAGAGTAAGATGACCCAAAATAATCACAAAGAATAACAGCTCTTGGTACAAAGAGACTGTCAAGTCATCACAAGAATGGGAGAAAGTTAGTGTCACTGGAGTAATAGTTTAAAACCTGTACTGATGAGTAGACTGTGTCTATAAAAGAAAAAGTTAAGATTTATAAAATATTCTATTCCCCAAATCTACAACCACATTTTGGTAAATAATTTAAAATAGGCCTGAAGATCAATCACTTCTTTGTATGACTTCCACAATCATTTTTCTTTCTAATAGGAATCTGAAGATTATTTTTCCATGTATGTGGGTCTCTGCATGAGAGGCCCTATATTAGCATTTATGGACTAAAAATCCATATAGTTTTACCCTGATCAATAGTAAAGTCTAGGAGCAAATGCAGTTGTCCAGTTTTTTGTTTGTTTGTTTGTTTTTTAGGTATTTGTCATAGGACAAGTGCACACACCAGAGAGAAGAAAATGAGAAATCACCCTCTTGGGGAGGATGGCCACGCACACCTCAGTTTCTTTTCCATTTTCCTCTCAGGATTCTGGGCATGCAGGCACACATATTTGGTGATTTTTTCAAGCCTCTGGGTCCAAGACTCGAACCAGAGTTGGCTATGTGAGAGTCTAGGTCCTTAACCAACATGCCACCTGCTGGCCCCATAGTTGTCCAGTTTTATCTACTAATTCTGGTCCTAAGAAGCTTTAATACCCTTGGAGCTTCTCACATTGTATGTCAAATCCTGACCCCTCTTTTTCTCTCCCCCTTTTTTAAAAGAATAATCTGCGATTGGCCTTTTTGACGATTAAACATGTCTAAAAACACCAATATTACCATTGGGCCCTATAGACTCTGAAATTGAAAGCAACTATATAAGAATGTTTCAGAAAGTTTCTGGAGAAATATAACTAAAGTGAACTCATTTTGGTTTAAAAAAAATTTTTTGAATCCGTGCACAGTTTTTTCATAATACACACTTTCCATGAACTTTTTGAAGACTCCACATCCAGTTCCCTTGGACTTCAAAGTACTAATCCAATGTATTTTTCCCCCTTTCATTAATGTCAATAGATGCCAAAATATATGTGCATCTTCTGAGAGAAGATGAAGGTCAAGGAGTTACATTAAAATTGCTAGAGAGAGAAGCCTTATTAATTGATGTCTTCTTGGGAGATGGACACTTGCTCTGGTTACCTACATGGCATATGTCAAGTAAATCACAGTAAAGCAAATGATCTTTCAGGTAAAAAATAATTTTTATAAAGCTACCTTTGCCTTACTCACCTCTAACAATTTTTTTCTGACTGCCAGCTCTGCAGAGACCATTTGAGACTTAGTCTCTGCTTACCAAGAGATACCTAACATGCATGTTCCTCTCTCGCTATTCTGAGTCAAATCAGCCTAACGTGATAGGACTGGAGGGCCGTTATTGACTCTAGAAGCACTCTTTGAATGGTAGAAGAAGCAATTTCTGCAATGGGTATCCACTGACATCTCACATGCAGGCATTTTGTAGGGGATTCAGAATAAAACCAACAGATCCTCTTCCTCCTTTAAAGTACTTTTTTTTTTTTCTCCTTAGGTCAAAACCTAGAAAATTAAAGTGCTGAACTAAAATCTCTAATAGAAAATTTAAGTCTTTAGAATATTTTAATGACATTAATATCTCCTAAAAGCCTAAAAATATTTCCTTAAAATGAGTTAAGAGAAAATGACATTTTCTTTAATCAGGTCCAAGGACTTAAAAGTCCTGCTCTAAGAAATGACCTCCCTGACATTGAAAATAAGAAATTAAGAGCTCAAGTGGCCTCCCCCAACCCCAAATGCTGCCTTCTATCTATAATGAATAAATCAAAAGGTGCCAACTCCCTCTATGGCAATTACTTTCAGAGGCATTACTTCCAGAGTGGATTAATGTGATTGTGGGTAGTAACAGTATAGGATGTTGTCAATCCTCTTTGGTTCCACACCCACCTCCCTGTGAATGGAATCATGTTCCTATCCCCATGAGGTCTTCTCTTTACAGTTATTCATGCATTGATCTGGGTTTTCTGTCACCCTTCCAGAAGAACACAGGGTTCAGCCCCCTCCCCACAATTGCTGCTGTCTAAGAGGTGTGACAGCTTGAAGACCTCTAGAGAAAAGATACCAAGAGTTACACAGGGCATCTCTCAGTCCAAAGTGGTAATGGGAACAAGAGCCTTCTCTACCTTGCAGGTCAGCTTTGGTCAACGCAACTTTGTTAGCAAAAGAACAGAAAAAGCGAAAACAATAACCAGAGGTTAGTAAGAGGTAGAGTAAACCAGGGTAACATTACAGAAATGAAAATGCAATCTGCATAACCAACATCACTCAGACAGACAACTGAAATGCTCTACAGGTTCACCAGACAGCACAGACAGGGGACGCGCAGACCAGGGGCGGAGCAGGCTTCCTCGGAGCCAAATCAGCAGAGCGGGGGCAAGGAGATATTGGACTTGACAAAGCACAAGCAATGGGCAACAAGAGCCTTCCCACATCCACACAGCCAATCCCAAGGCATATGGTCCAGAAAGAAGGGTAGTGCATGGCCAGACTGAAGGACATGTGTGCACAATCAGATGGAGCCCACAATAATCACTCTGAACACGTAGGTGTTAGCATAGAAGAGTCACTTGGGTACACCCCTTGCACCCTCCTACAAATGCCACTAAGGAATATGGCACTATAATTGGGCATTTGTATCAAGATGATTTGAAACATCAAAGAACTCAATTTGTTTAATTTAAAAAAGACAGCCAAACTCAAATGGTTGTGGGCAAAAAGGCACCAAACCAATGTCCTTTTTATTTATTCATGGCAGTCTCAAAATGAAGCACATGTGTTTCTCTCAGATGTTTACCATCTGCAACTGTGGAACAGCACTTTTAGCTGGTAGTGCCTTGGTCTCTGCAGCAAAGTTGGCCTCAAGATAAAAAGAGATATTTACCAGCCAAGTATTAAATCATGCATTATTTGTTTTAAATCTTCATCTGAATTGAGATGTAGCAAGTCACAGCTAAACACAGGCTAGTTATCCAAAAATTGCACTTTATATATAAATTATATACTCTGTGAACATTAGAGACATGAAATTAAAATCTAGCTTAAGATTTTTGTTTTCTTTTTTTGCTACAAACAATTGAGAGCCAAAAAGTAGGGGATTCAAATATTTTCAATATGATTTTGGACTCTTCTGCCTTTTATTTTCTCTGTTGTCATGGCTCATATATAATACGGAAAAAAATACATTTACTAGTTAGGGCCTTCAAGTGTCATTGTCAATCATTGCTGACAAAAACGTATCATTTATCCTGGCCTGTGTATTCCAAAAACATGAAAATAAAACACATTGAAGAGATCTAGGTCTTAGCTCTTAGTAATGAAACCTCATGCCCTGCCTGTTCATTATTTATATTCATGGTAATAATAAATCAAGAAACATGTTTTGTTTCCTATGGTTCCCATACTGCCTAAGACACAGAGACCTCCTTAGAGGTTACATATTATGGACAAAAGATTCGTACGGGGGATAATGCCTTGTTCTCTCATCAAGGTACTGTGCCCTTCATTTTCCTCCCTACCCTCTTCTACAGCTTCATTTCCACAGAACCCTAAAAAGCTCCTGGGATCTCTTACAATGGCTTATTCACAATGGTACAAACTTCCAATGACAGTAATTTATGCCTTAACCCACTTTTTGGCCATTTTTCCTGGCCACTTAGGCTAATTATCCAAGTCATTTGTGTACAATAAACAAGGACTTTCTTCCCTCAGCACTCATCCTCTACTTCTCCCTACCCAGTGGGGGTGGTCATAATGCGTGATGGGTAACCATCGTAATTATCTCCATGGCAATAGAGTGCAGTGCTATTAGGCCTGTGGGACTTGTCATAGATTTGGATGGTAGAGCCATCAAGTCACAATATCCGGCTTTGAACAATCCCCCATGCTCAGAGGAGGATGGCAACCCACCACAATGCATGTGACGAGTCATACAAACCACACATGGAGCCATCGGTAGAGATGGGAACAATATTTCCAATCTGATGGGTAATTTTCTTTTGCAAGTGCTCTCACTGCTTCAGTTAAAACTCCGGTGGTGTCTTTTCCCTCCTTTATACATTAAATTTTAGTTCACTTTTATAAAACATACACATCTTTTTAATCCAATACTATAGCTTTATTTCTTTGTGCCCCCATTTCCATACGCTGTAGAGCTGTGCTTCTAATATAGCAGTTGCATACACACATGTGCTATTGAGTACTTTCAATGTGTGTAGTTGGAAGTGAAGAGGGCTGTGAAGAAGTATAAAGCACACCACCGATTTTAAAAGCTTAGTATGAGTAGAAATAGAAAATACCTTATTGATAATTTTACATTGATTATATGCTGAAAAGATACTATTTTCAACATACTGAGTTATGTAAAATAAAATATAAAATTAATTTTATCTGTTAATTTGTATCTTTTGGAAATGTAGCTACTAGGAAATTTAAAATTACATATGTGACTTACGTTATATTTCTATTGGGCAACATTGCTGCAGAGTTAAATGAATGATTTCTGTTAACTTTTAAGTTTGAAGACTAGAACAATAAAAATACTTAGCATGTGAACAGTGTCTTATGCTTTTTAAAATGTACTTTTAGATTGTGAGTTAACTTGACATGATGAATTATACCAAGATAACTGGGATTGCTGTCATTCTACAATCTTTTAAACTAAGATACTCAATTTAATTCTAAAATACTGCATCTATCTCAGGATTGTCCTTTAACACCTGAAAGGATTAAGAGCAGACTGATGTGACAAAAATTCTTAACTTGAATGAAATTTTGCATTTCCAGGAGAAGAACACAAAATGGTTACTTTAAGTGATTGGTGATTCCCAAACATCTATCCTGACACACACACACACTCACTCACACACACACACACACACACACACACACACACACCATGTTTGGCCAATAGATCTTAAGAGACATTTCTAGCTAACAGGAAAACGGAATGGGTTATAGGGTTGATCTGTCTCATTATTAGGGGAACATAGGCAAAGGGAAATGACTTCCATAACTATAACTCAGCCTGGGAAACTTTTATAAAAACCTGCTTTAAGGTAGTGAGCAACCCATCAGATAAAAGCTGACTAAGAACAGGAGCAATACATGAAGCTGAACAAAGGACAGGGATGAATGGATCTGATGTGATAAATTAACAAGAAATACAAGAAAACACAGTACTCTGCACAAACAAAGGACCACAAGGCTCAACCAGAGGAAAGAATATATAGATTCCAGCAACTGGTTTGACGTCCACTTTGCCTTTCAGTTAGGTGGTGTCCCCTTTCCAGTCAACCTAAGGCTACTAAGAAAGGCTAAATACATCCACTGCTGCCCTCTGCTGTTTAAAATTTTAGAAAGACCTGTACATTCAGTTAGTCTCACAAGAGACAGTGAAATTACCTACAGAAACAGGCTGAGCATGGTTTCTTGTACTGCAAGACTTCATAGGTGGGCATGCAATGTTCTTAGATGTCCCACATGAGATAATATTTGTAAACAGTAATCTCACTGTTTATCAAGTACCTACTATTACCAGGCATCATGTAAGTATATGTGTGGATGTATATACATATACCTATATGTATATAGTTTACTTATATTACCTTCCAAGGTACATTTTCTTGCTTCTTACAGGTGAGGAAGATGTACCTGAGAGAGGTAAAAATAACTCGCCATATGTCACACAGCTAACAAGAGGTACCAAAAACTACCTGAATTTAGGTCTTTCTAACATCCAAGCCAGCAATACCCACTACACCACTAATGAACTGCCTAACAATGCCTGATATCTAGTAAGTATTCAATAAATATTAGTTCTCTTCCATCATCATGGCATTTTGACATCATTTTCCTATCTCCTGCTAGATTTGTATTAAATAAAGCAGTTGGTATAATATGCCAAAATAAGATACATTTTATGATTGGTGACATCCATATAAAGTCTCTGGTTTGCCCCTCATCATGTGTTAATATATAAGTAAATCTCTGATCTTTTTAATCATTCAGGAATCAAAGGTACAAATTAGGAGGAGCCTGATGTCAAAGCCAAGGAAGGTTCTTTATTGGCAAGTATGTGGTTCTGGGAAAACATTTGCCAACATGCATTCCTGGAGCCTGTGGCACATGTCTTGACATACTCAACCAGCGACGAGAAGACACTGATGATGATGCAATGGCAGATGGCAGAGAGTAATGAGAGAGGACTGGTCAACTGAGGAAGAGGCACTGGCAGAGGCAGCAAAGAGGCTTGGTGCTTGCGACAATGCTGTAGCTTAACAAGAAAACAGGTTGTACCTTCACAGCCACGCTCGATCTGTCCACTCCTATGGAGCGCATCATTGATGAGGTCTGGCAGACGCCCATTCAAGTCCACTGATGCCAAACAGCCCTGAAAGCCATCTCGGGAGGCCACAAGCTTTGGGAGGTTACTGTACATTCCTTGGGCCAAGCCAGCCATGTAGAGGTCACCTAGAAGGGAAAGTAAGTACCAAAAGACAATGAGTAAAGGGTGTGGCAACCATGTCAACTAATGCTAATGCACTTTAGATTATTTATTAGATAATGACAATATAGCTGGCTTGAATAAAATAACTAGTGTTTCTAAAATGTAAAAAGAAAAAAAATAGTATTACTATATGTTGTTCACCCTAGACGTGCCATCTCACAAATGTTAATCACCAGAGATGAAGTAAAGATTAACAACATTTTCAACAAATGACCATCTATTGAGTGTGTTTTTATGTGCTTGTTGCCAATAAACTGCTGAGGGTTTGACAGACATTCCATCAAAACTCCTAACAACCCATAAATGGAGGAACGATTGTTATCCTCATTTTGCAAGAGAAGTATATGTAAGCTCGTAAGCTGAATGAGGCTTAGAAACTTCACCAGTATTATCCAGGTCATATGTGATTCAGCAGAAATTCCAAAGCCTGTATTTCTTTATCTGCATTAATGCCCCTCCCACATTCTGATCTTTATTACCACATCACTTAGCCCCCAATTTAAGATACTCCCAAGATTATCAGAAAAAGGGAACTATTCCTAGTCTATGTAAAAATGTAGTAAATTGCATTATGATAAAATTCAACATTGTTAAGATAAACTATGACTCCCATATGGCCAACCATGATTTGAGTCCTGGATCCAGGAATTTGAAAATAACACTGGGCATGTGTGTGTGCGTGTGTGTGTGTGTATGTGCATGCCTAAAATCCCAAGAGGAAAATGGAGAAGAAATTGGGGCATGGTCATCCCCCTTGGGGGGTGACTTTTCATTTTCCCTCTTACTGTTTGTCTCTGGTATGGCAAAAACCTAATAAATAAATAAATAAACAAATAGGTGTGCATGATATATGAAAAATGCATTGCACCCCTAACCTGTAGATTGCCTCTGGAAACATCCTTTCTATCATAAGAAATGCCCTAAGAAGAATAAAATTCTTCTTTACAAGATGTATCTTTTTTTTTTAAACTAATAAGCTTCAAGCATTTTAATTTTACTAATGAAAAAGCATTTAATTCTGTTCGTAGTTTGTACTTTCAACCTCCTAAAACAAAGTCAAAGAGAATGAACGAATAGTCATATTAATTATGCATTATGATATACTTTTTAGTTATAATTTAAAATGTCTTTTTTTACTTATAAAAAATTATTTTATCCATTCGGTCACAGTACATCACCACAACTCATAAAGTAAATTTTCCCAAGAAGAATACACTGCAAGTTGTACCTTTCAAATCCAGATTTTTGGCACCGTTGATCACCTGAGTGACTACTTTGGTGTCCACTTTCAGGCTGTGGGTATTACTGTTGTCCCGAGTAATGACGACGTTGTGCCACTGGTTATCATTCAAGGGACGGTCACTGTTGCCTTTGATCACATTGGGACCATTTCCAAGATCAAACACATAGTGTATATACCTGTGAGGAGTAACAATCAGGAAACTGGGATTCCCTGAAGTGATTAATAGCAATGTGTGTGTAAGTGGCATAGGGGGCTTCCAATCCCACATGCTAAGCTGGAATAATGCATGAATAATTTGAGCTGGATTTACAGTTAAAGAATAGATAGATCCTGTTCTATCATACTTTATTTCCATACTCATGGAGTCTTAGTTCTTTAGCACTATCCAGAACCAAAGTAAGCAGGTGGCATGCTACAAAACACTGGACGGTGATATATACACTCACAATCAGAGATCTACCACTTTTCCTTTTTCTTTTTTATTGTTTTTCCATTCATGTAATAAAATATATTGAATCTGATTATCACACAATGTGCCTGCTTTGAGAAATCATGCTATATTCCACAAGTTGTATCTGATATGATTAACTATATCAGAATTATAAAATACATTGTAAAAATGTCTTAAAGTAAAGGGTAGCTATTAAGAATTGGTGTATGTTCAGTTACTGTAGGAGTAAAATTTCTATATTTCATTTACCGGTATAAATTTAGTTGTTGCAGTTAGTTTTACTCAAGATACAAAACACATACTTCTATTGCCCTCTTTTACAAAAATAAAGTTTTCTTTTTCTCTTTTGTTTGAAAGGCCTTGTTTTTTTTCTTTTAAAAAAAAAGTTTAATATTGTTGAGTTAGCAGAAGATCTTTACATAAATTCATGAATCTCTCTCCTTTCCAACCTTAATCATTTTGTGGATTTTTCAATTAATGAGGATGTTAGTATGTATCAGGAACAAAGGATAATAGAATGAACTTTTCCCCACATATTTTATGTAGAGCTTTAGCAAAGATACCCAGTATAAATTATGAACTTCCTTCCACTTACCCCTTGACCAGCTCAACAGCAATGAAGTCATTGCCATCGCCACTGTTGAAGAGAATGAAGCCATCAGCTGAGGTGGTCTTGAACTGGAAGAAGAGGTGCATGGAGGTGTAAGCCTGAAGGGTGGCGAGGCTCAGGTAGCTGCTCTTGGTCTTAAAGGTGACAGGGTCAGCGATGATGTTCCTCAGTCCAAAACGAGCCTTTAGCTCACAGTAATCAATGTCACCATTTTTGCACAAGTCAATGTAGAGCAGGCCATTAAACATGAGGCTCTGCAGGTGGCCAATGAAACTGGAGGGGACAACGGAGATGTACCGTTTCTCAGTCATGATTCCTGTTTCAATATTGTGGAACTCCAGGCGAGTATGGTCTCCCACCATTGTACCTATGAAAATCACAAATGAGGTTCACACAGGAAAAGGAACCAACCAGGTTTGCTCCAGCGCTCTTAGTATATATCTTTTAGGCATAACTTGTCCCCACACTAAATATTCTGTTTACTTGAGTCAGTTGGAGAAAACAAACTATTCAATATGGTTTATACCTGACTTGGCCTCACAGGGAGCTGAGTACTAGCACAGCTCAAATTGTATGACCCACAATCTTTGTTCTCCTGCAGCTGCTTAGAGACCCCATCATTTAAAACAAAATGAAATAATGAGTAACCTATGTTAAAAGAGAAAATCTCAACAGCAGTTAGCATAATGGGTATGTCACTGGACTCCCATGTAGTTGACCATGTTTCAAGTCCCATACCCGGTGGCTTAAACTCACACCAGGTGTGTGTGCATGCATGCCCAAGATCCTGAGAGGAGAATGGAGGAGAAGGGATTGTGGTGTGGCCATCCCCCCTGGGGATGATTTCTCGCTTCCTGTCTCTCTGTCTCTCTCTGTCTTTCTGGCAAGCACATGCACCCTATAGCAAAAACTTCTCAAAAAAAAAAAAAAGAAAGAGAAAATTCTTCATTTTTTTCTCTTTAGAAAAATAATTGGTTACTAACGAATACTGTAAGAAGGAAGGCCTTCGTTTCCTCTACCCCTTGTAAAGATACAACAGCAAACCTTGGGCACTTACAAATATTTCTTGCTGTAATAACCAACCACCTTGTACTTGTAGAAAAGGTTCTATTGCAGAACATCTTTGATTTCTCTTGCCCAGCAACTATTGCGCTTTCTGTTACCACCACCTGATCCTCATTTGGGAAGCTGCCCTCCCTCCATGACCTTGAAACCATCCGACCTGGATGAATCTGACCTTAATCAAGCTACTCAGGCTGCACCACTCAACATTTTTATCCTTCTAACCATAGATTCTGGTCTAAGAACTAAAAAATGGTCTTTAAACTTCAGCGTGCATCAGAATCACCTGGAAGCCAGACTGCACTCTCAGTTTACGATTCAAAAGTCTGGGATGAGACCTGAGAATCTGCATTTTCCCTTTTAATTTGCCAGAGGGTATGTGAACTCTTTGGAGAGGGATACAGAGAGAGGAGAGAGAGAGAAATCAAGAAAGCACCCCATATGGAAGATGGTCAAGTCATAATTCCTTCTTGTTCATTTCTCCCTTCCCAGCCTCTGGAGTGGGACTCGAATTGCATGGTCGGCTATGTGAGATCTGGTCATCTTAGCCTCCATGCTGCTCCTGCATTTCTAACAAGTTTGTAGCTGATGATTATGTGGCTGACCTGGGGACCACCCTTAGAACCACTGGAATGCCAGCAACCCAAGCCATCCAGTGAATTCGGCTCTACAGGTTTGCTGGCTTACTAGTGAAAACAGCTTCATTGGAAGCAACGCTTGCTCCAGGGCTTGAGACCTTGTGATAATGAGAAGAACTGAGCCCCTCTTGAAGAGGCCACTAACCCAAAGTGGAAAGGAATAGTTTCTCTGTGTTGACCTCATTTAGGTCATGATCTAGCCATGCAACTCTGGGTATTTTCCAATTTTTTTTTTATTTACTTATTGAGAGGGAACAAGAGAGACATCATCAACAGGATATCTTGACCCTTCCCTCATCCTCATCCTCATCTTCTCAGTCAGCCAGGCTCTTAGGTATGCATATACACAAGCCTGGTACAACTTAAGCCAGGAATTGAACCCTAATCATCCATATAACATCTAGCATTGCAAAGCAGTGGCTACCATTATACCACTATCCCTGGGCCAACTCTAAACTTTTTTTAAAACTAACAGACTCTCTTTTATGCTTAGAACATTTGAGTTGGGTTTCTGATCATTGCAAATAGCTCTCCAGCTGATACTAATTAACTATCAGGCCTTTAATCACCAATTTTACCTCATGGTGAGTACCCAGGGCAGAGGTGATGAAGAGAACTTGAAATAGAGAGACTGAAACTCTTTAAGAAGAAGCAAAAGCAAAAAGCAAAAAAAAATCATTATTATGAACAGAGAAGAAATTGGTTCCTTCAACATTTATAAAGAAAATTTATAGTAAAACGTAACAAACCATCTAATGCCAAGTGCTAATGCCAAGTGTTAAAAGGAGAGAAAAGGGAATTCCCTCTTCCTGCCCATTTTAAGAGATTTTTTTTGCTACCTTCCTGCCCTTTTTAACTTCCAAGCTTAAGAAGCTCTGCTAATGGGACCAGTAGATGGTGTAATGGTTGCATCGCTGGTCTTCCACAGCGTCAACCATGTTTTTTTTTTTTTTTGAGAGGTTTTCGCTATAGGGTGCGTGCACTCGCTAGACAGACAGAGAGAGACATAGAGACAGAAAGCGAGAAATCACCCCCCAGGGGGGATGGTCACGCTGCAATCCCTTCTCCTCCATTCTCCTCTCGGGATCTTGGGCACACACGCACACGCACCCGGCATGAGTTTAAGCCACCAGGTCCGGGACGTGAACCGCGGTCGACTACATGGGAGTCCAGCAACATAGCCATTACGCTAACTGCTGGTTCTCGGGTCGACCATGTTTTGAGGCCAGAACCTGGTGGCTTAAAACTCATGCCGGATATGTGTGAATGTGTGT
Organism: Tupaia belangeri chinensis; assembly: GCF_000334495.1. Taxonomy (NCBI): domain Eukaryota; kingdom Metazoa; phylum Chordata; class Mammalia; order Scandentia; family Tupaiidae; genus Tupaia; species Tupaia belangeri. The sequence goes on along the minus strand of NW_006160041.1, from coordinate 3,845,550 downwards.
CCATAATCCCTAGAGGAGAATAGGGGAGAAAGGATTGCAGCATGGGGTGGGGTGATTTCTTGCTTTCTGTCTCTCTCTGTCTCTAAGGCAAGCACATGTGCCTATAGCAAAAACCTCTCAAAAAAAAAAAGCACTGCTACCAAGACACTACTAGCATCTCTTAATCCTCCTTGTGTACAATTTTCCAGAAGATAGACATAATATGAAATATTATAATAATCTGGAAAGAGATTCTGTGTGCATAGGGCTCAGTCCCTATAGCTTTCTCTTGTCTCTGTAGCAGCCAGCAGCCTTCAGGAGACACCAGTGCTGCCCTACCCATTCAGAGCTGAGTGCTGGGGAGCAAGCCTTGTTTCATTGGTGAATGTGCCTGCTCAGTCCAGACGTAGTACTTCAATGGGCAATTTGATCTAACTCTACTTTAGTGTCAGTGTGATCAATAATGAAAATGCTATTTCATTTCCATCTGCTTCTTTTGTTTGTCTATTGGCTCAGAACTTAAATAACAAAAAGGGAGGTATTTTAAAGTTGGGTACTCAACCTTCAGTATCTTGGAGAGTCAACAAGATCATACCCTTCGGTACTCAATGTATGTGTGTGTGTGTGTGTGTGTGTATATATATATGGGTTTTTTTTTTTGGTTTTTTTTTGAGAGATTTTTGCTGTAGGGTGTGCACGTTCACCTGAAAGAGAGAAAAAGAGACAGACAGCGAGAAATCACCCTCCCCAAAGGGATGACCATGCCACAATCACTTCTCCTCCATTCTCCTCTTGGGACCTTGGGCACACATGCACACACGCCTGGTGTGAGTTTAAGCCACTGGGTCCAGGACTCGAACTGCAGTCAACTACATGGGAGTCCAGCAACATAGCCATTACGCCAACTGCTGGTCCCTGGGTACTCAACATTAATTTCTTCTCTTTAGGAGCAAATTCAGACCTAATTCAAGTAATCACTCATAAACACAAAAATCAGATTTCTGGACTAGCAGGTAGCATTGTGGTTAAGTGGTGGACTCCCACATGCCTGACCATGGTTCAAGTCCTGGACCTGGTAGCTTGAAAATCATGCTGAGCACATGTGCGTGAGTGTCCAAAAGCCCAAGAGGAGATCAGAGGAGAAGGGATTGTGGTGTGGCCATCCCCCCTAGGGGTGATATCTCATTTTTCCTCTCACTGTCTCTCTCTGGCAAATGCACACACCCCATGGCAAAAACCTTAAAAACAAAAAAAGACTTCTACTTTATAAACTTTATAAACTTTGACATATAGTGACAAATTATTCTCTTAATATAAGCAAAAATAAAATAATGGTGTTAGTTTAAATATTAAATTGTAGTAGAACAGAAATCAAAATGCAACATAAATCTGCTAACAAATAACCAGGAAAAAGAATTACTGTATACAATTACTTAGTATTGAAAATTGGACTGGTCACAAAAATGCAAAGTATCGACAGCAAGCCTCAATTTACATTAAGTGACTGAAATAAACACTCAATGTCAATTTGGCTATTGCTGTACTAGGGCTATGGATTTTTGCTGGGGGAGGATATGGAGGGCACAGAGGAGCTGCAGTATGATGATGCTGGTAGGTAAAGCACTGTAACCACCATCACCTGCCGTTGTTACAGTAACATTTGAGAGATTATTATCTTCCTTTGGAGGTAAGAATGATTGGTTTACAAAAGTTAAGCAATTTGATCTTGACCGAGCCTCTTATAGAACCCAGGTGTTCCAGTTCCAAAGTCTATATCCTTAATTTGAGATCTATACTGTCTTTGGAAATAAAGACTCAACACATTCCTCACATCAATTGCCCAAGAAAAGCAGTAGATGAAATTTAACTGGGGAAAATCTCCATGCAGAAGCTATACTGTAATGGGTTCACACTTCTTCCCGGTGATCAAGTATAATGTCGTTGCATCTAATGCATGGCTAATACACTCAGCACTTTTCCCAAAACGGCCCTGGCTGCCTTGGCTCCTATTCGCTTACTCATTTCCATACTTCTCAGTCAGCCAACCAGCAAGCCACAGACCAGCCCTCATAAAACCCAATAATACACATTTATGAAAAATAAGGCCGGGATCAAACAGTAACTTCCCATGGGGCAATAGTATATGTGGATGAGCATGTAGACCTTGGGACTGCACTGCTGGGTTTGCATTCTACCTTCATGACTTCTTCACTGGGTTACCTTTAGGGAGTGACCTAACTTTATGCCTCAGTTTCCCATCTGTGAAACAGATACGAAGTTATCAGGATTAAACATATTCATCCATAAAAACAATACTTAGAATAGTGCCTAGGGTTTAAATTGTTAGCTACTACTAATTATGTATTATTTGTTTAGTTCTCTTTTCTGAAATGTTTTAATCACTTTAGGGTTATTTCACTTATTATTTTTCTCTCTTTTATTAGAACATGAGCCCTTCTAACTAGAAACCCGTTTCTTGCCTCTTCTCTATATCCTGTATTGATTAGAAGGGGGTTCTGAGCATGGCAAATATCCCTAACCTGTCTGGGGAAAGAGCTTATATTTGAGATGTTTGCTTTGGGGTCAGAATTTAGATCATCACCACTTCTGCACATAACATTGCTGGCCAACCCTAAGAGCTTAGCAAAAAATAATGGGAAAGGCTTGAGGTCCTGTGACTCCCAGATAGAGGAGAAGAAGTGACGAAAGTGAAAGCTCAGGAAGATTGTCACTTTGTGCCCACCGTTCTCTAACTCCGCTGGCCCCATATTCTTTTCTCCAGGGTAACAGCATATTTCAAAAGTGTGTGCTGTGAAGTACTTTTTTAAAAAAAATAAAGTTTCTAGAGCCAACTACATTTGGCAAATATTGCATACATATCAGTGATTAGCAAGGCACATTGGCCTATTACAGATTCCTAATAAAATTTTGCAGTAAAGAATTCCACTTTATTTTGCTTTGTTTAACATTTTCTTTAGCTTTGTTTAACATTTTCTAACCCTATTTTTTAAAATTAATCTTTTTATACGTATTTATTTGGTCTATGAATGAGAGAGACAGGGGTGAAGGCAGAAAGAGGGAGAAAGAAAACACCTCCAACAAGGCCTTGGCATTGCATCCCACTCCCAGCTTCAGCCATCTTGGATCGTGGATACACACGTGCCAGGCATACTCAAGGAGGTCTCCATATACAAACTGGAAACCTTCTCATGAAGGTCAGTCTCTTCTCTTACTGCTTCACTACATGTCTGGCCCCAGACAAGTTTTTTATTAACACAAGAAACAAGTTTTAGATGGAAAACTTTGGAAAATTACTTCGTATGTGCTGTGTGGGGGTGAAAGAGGGACATGTCAACATGGACCAATGGACCAGAGTAGTCAAAAAGAGGGTACTTTCTGTATCAGCAAGAAGTCCTGGGTGCATGGGTGGTTCCTGCATTATCAGGCCCCTCTTCTGAGGAGTATAACGCAATCATTGGATGTACTCTTAATAATAGAAATCCAGCTCAGTCGATCAATATTAGCTGTCAACTGAACATAATAATCCTTTCCTAAGAACACAATTATGTAACAATAAATGAGAAACACCAGGTTAAGAAATATTTCTTTCCTTGCATTTGATTTCTTGAGTCTGACCTATTCTTTGCATCATTTCTACAAACTACTTGAAAATCTGGCACGCTAGGGGACCCTAAACAGCATGAGAGAGATTACTAAATAAGCCAGTAGGATGCTACTTAATAACCTGGGCACTATGTGGTATTTTAGTTTCATTGCTGGATTTTATGACTTCTGTGAACTAAAAATGCACATTCCCAAACCCCTTATCACTGTGCAAAGCAATCCTAGGTTATAGCTCATAAGAAAAATCACTCATCGATCTTTCCCTCTCACAAATTCCTTGATTCTCCTGACTGCTTTCTCCCATCAGCAGTGAAGTAGAAGGGAAGGCTAAAATGAAAGAGCTTCATTAATTTCAAATATCAAATTGCTGGATGACTTGAGCATTCCATGGCTTTGTTCTGCTTCTTAAGTATTAGTAGCAAGAGAAAGCATGGCTTATAATTACCTTTATTTCAAAGTTTCTATAAAAGAATAATGACCGAGAGTGAGAGAATACGCATTACAATATCCTGAGTGTTGCCATTCTTTATGACTATGCTTTCAGGGCATCTATTTTCCAAGGGAAATAAAAGGAATCCACTGTCCTGGGAGACTGGCATGAGGCTGCCACCTAGTGGCTACTCTTCAAAACACACTGCCAATCAGGTTACCCCTGGTTTAAGAGGACCAAGCTGAAAGGATTTAAGGAGCATTCCTCTTTTAACATTAATATGCTATACATCATTACAGTATACAAAATGAAGTTTTCATCCAAAATACATTGTCTGTTGGCTCAATCAAGTACATCAACATATGTGTTATCAACAAACAATTTTCCATTTCTTTTTTTTTTTTCCATCCAGAGTACACTGTATATTGTCTCAATCAAGCATATCAACAAACATGTTATTATTAGCAAGTGATCTTCCATTTCTTGTTTTCTGTATGTTTTGCTTTTTTCCCCACCTACTGCCTTTGCAGGCTCCTGTCAGCACTAACAGCTCATGGAGACTTCTTGAATACTTAATCAGGCTGACCGTGGTGGGTTCCAAACAGTACGAGTATTTTTACATCCCTTTTTCCGCATTCATTTTACAAAATTAAGCTACTCTTCAGGCATGTACAACATAACCTTGCCTCTCACTCCTCAGCTAGGTCTACGTAGATTGGAGTGTTTGAGATAGTTTTGGTTCTGCTTGCCTTCATTTTGTTGTTGTCGTTGTTTTTGGTTATTTTTGTGTGTGGGGGGGAGAGGGTGGATGTTGCATTTTTGACTCTCAAAATGTATTCCCCACCTCTCCTCAATCCATTCCATTATATTTTTCCTGTATTGTAAAATAAACCATTTTCCTATGATGGATTGTGAAGTACAGTAAGCAATTTGATTTTGTGGCATTACACACGTGTGGGTTTGGAACTTAATTACACAAACTCTAAGTGTCATGTTCCCCGTTCTGTACAATGACAATAAGATCATTTACCTTGAAAGGCTACAGTGAATTACAGAAGGTTAAAGAAAATGATATATGTGAAATAGTTAACGCCATATCTCATGCCTACTCAGCACTGGATATGAGCAGGCAGCCTTTTTTCTATCCACCAGCTGTTTTTCTCTACACACACAAATACATGTACAACTACATGTAAATTCCTACATGCCTTACTATAATTCTTGGGTCCAGAAGTATAGATGTTCAAGCTCATGAATATAAAATTAAATTTTAGGACCTGAAATTGCAGAGCAGTCACGCTAGAAAGGAAAGACATTGGAAATAATAGAATTTTATGTTTAAAAATAAAAAATGAGGAAAGAGTTTAGTCTACCTATCCTGAAGGCATAAAGCATTTTAGTGGCTGTGATTGTATTAAACCCCAGGGCTCCTCATTCTAACCTAGCTGCCTTACTCAAAGAAGAAAGGGTAAAGTTGGCTTAGCTTTGACAAGGCTCAGAATTGGTAAGTTTCCCAGTATTCTGCAGAGAGCTAATGTCAGAGCTGAGAGTTGACGTCAACAGCGTTGCATGTAGTATCTGTGCTGCCCGAGTTTTCATTTCCCATAGTGACAAGAATTCTGATTAATAGACATGTACTTCTCTGGAATAATAGTGTTTATACTTGCAGGATGCAGCATAGATGATGGCATTTGAAGAAGCCCTCTCTTCTCTACCGTAGACCTCACTGGTCACACGCAGCCATCACAGGCTGGCTGAAGATCTAGGTTCATAAACCACTGCAATGTCTTCATTCTAAATTGGTTATTTTCTCTTCAGAGTGACAATCTTACCACTCAAGGTAGAATCTCATCAGATATCTATTTTTAAATAACAGAATCCTGGTTTGATCTACTTGTGGGTAGTTGGAAAAGTCATGATACATTTTTGCATAGAAAAACACATCATGACTTTTCCAACAATCTAATAGATTGATTCCTGATTTGAGGAAACAGGAATCTCTTGCACTTTTTTTTTTTTTTTATCCTTTACAATTCTAGCACACTGCTGACATTAGCAGGCTTTCAGAATATGCTTATTGGTTGTGTGTGGCTCCAGATGTTGCTTTATGTAAAATCGATTCATTTATGTGTTCTTTGTACTCCTAAATGTAAATTCCACCAGGCTGAGGATTTGCCTGTTTATCACCATGATCCCAGTGCCTTCTAAGACACTGATTGGTACAGAATATTCAACTAATAATAATTAAAAGAATAATAAATTAAAACAAACAGTCCTTAGCACCTTGTAAGTATCATGCATTATTCTAGGTGTTTACTTTTACCTGTAACATTCTGAGTTTCTGGTTTCCCCATCTCCCTTTACTAGAGAATGACTCAGTCACTGAGGGAGAAAACTGGCATATAGAAGGATGATTAATCAGTGAGTTTTGAATGCTCGAATAATAGAAAGATCTGCAGGACCCTACATCTGTTCTCCACGCACGTAACTGTACGCCTCAGGAGAGAGACCCATAAATATACAATCACAGTAGTAGGTAAGTTCTATAATACAGATCCATGAAAAGGAATGATGAAAGTGCCAAGAAAGACCTTCTTACCCTTGTCTGAGTTTGGCAACAGAGGATAGGCTATGTGACTTCTCTTAAGCAAAATACAAAGTTCTATAAAACTAACATTGCTCACTGCAAGACCAGGAAGACTATGCAAATAGAGGGACACTTTTCAGCCTAGTTATACTCACCCTCGGCCACATCATCATCCACAGTTAACTTAAGGCTTTTTCCTCTCCGCACCACCCGGACGGTGTGCCACTCGTTGTCATTGAGCTTCTGCCCTGCATACAGGGTCTCAGGTCCTTTGCCTAAAGATGGTGGTAAGGTCCAAAATTAGAAGCAATTCTCAAAATAGGGCTCATGCATCAGGGTTGTCAAAGCCACACTGGTGCACATGACTTAGCAGGACTCAAGGAAGCCTGTCTCCTCAATGCTCACCCTAGTTTCACTGATCCAGCTGGGTGCTTTATCATAGTCCCAAATGCAAACATCTCAATTTAAATGTTAAAGATAATAAAACTGCAATGAAAAAGTAAGTGTTCCCCTTTTTAGGAACAAAGATTTTAAACACCAATGGCAGTAAGTGAACATTTACAGGAAACAATAGTTAAGCGTCCTTTATGTCTCACAGTCTTAGAATTTAGATGAACTACTTGAAGAGACAAGAAATTAATACATATTTTTTAAGATCATTTGGTTATTTAGGCATACTACACCAGTCTGGCTTTTAGGGAATATCCTCCAATTGGATGAGAAAAGAACTCTGCACATAGGCTGCCTTAACTTAACATGTCCATTATCCCAAAGTCCCAACGGAATTCAGTGACCACAAAAATCACAACAGTAAACATCACCATAGTAATAATCTCAAGGTTTAAGCCCCACTACAAATAATGCTCCTGAAGGGAATGTGAGAGGCCCTCAACTTATCTCATTGTTCATCCTCCTCCAAAAAGATCCAAAGATTTAAAAAGTGAAATAATATAAACTTCCAACATTGACCCTAGTTAGGGCAAAAGAACTTTAAGTAGAAAGTACCACCAAATGAAGAAATAAAAATTATCTCAAGAGATCCATGCTCAAGATGTTCAAAGTGAAGTTCAAGTGCTCCTATGAAGAATCAGGAGCAACCAAACATATTATATTTAAGTGCAAAAGATGGCAAGATAGAGAGACACTGAGGCATTTGAACAACCCACTTAATGGGGCGGGGGAGGAATGTCATGTTGCTCTAGAATGTGTCTGGTCATTGACCCAGATATAAATTTAAAAGACAAAGAAGATTGCTTAGATCTACAAAACTTAGGTCAACTTGCTCTTTCTAAATGGGGAGCTGAGTCCATGCAGAAAGGGTCGAATGAAATACTTTCTGAATTAGTCAATCAATATGGAAAGCTAGTCTCTGAAAATGACTAGGAAAAAAAAGATGAGATATATAAGTGGCCAATCTATCCCTATGGATAGCATGCAGCTGAAATATTTTAGAAGGCCAAATACTTCTCTACCACGCCTACTGGATACAGTATCCGGGAGACAGTAGGTGATTTCATAAGTGCTGGTTGAATAACTAATGTCTATTTTAAGTTTGATTTCTTTGGTAACCATTGATTAAGTTTAGGACACTTTTATCTAAGTAATTCTGAAACCATTATCATTTAACTTTCACTAGCCAGTCTCTCTCCTCCTCCACTTCTAAGTCTGATGGTATCATACTATTCAAGGGAAAACTAAAAATATTGCCTGAGTAAAAATCACTACATAATTTTAAAGTATAGCTTTTAATTGAGTAATTATTCAAAAGTAACCCTATTTTCTGCTGTCTATAAGAGTTATGGTAGTAGTTGAAGGTTGGAGAGAATTCTCTTATGAGACAGACACTTTCAAAGTGAAGCGACTTCTTTTAATTACAGCATATGCAGGAAATAATTTGTATTTTAAAAATTTCAGAATGTATCCAAAGCCCAAGAGCAGTCCAAATTGACAAGAATCTTGAGCATTAGTGGGGCCGAATGTCTTCAAAAGTGAGTGGTGATGGTATGAGATTAATGAATCTCAAAAAAAAAAAATCTACAATAAACCATTTTGTATGCAACCCTCAGTTCTTTAACTTTGTGAGTAGGCTTTGTCTTTAATGTTATCTAAATTTTATGCATTACAACAGGATTGTCCCTATGTTTCCACTCATTAGATAGCACTCTTCATTATCTCATTAAATCCAGGCCTAAGATTGATGTAGCCGTCGCCTTTACAACAGCAAGCTGTGAGGGCATTGGAGGAAAACGGACCACATCATGTGGATACTTTATAACCACAACAGATGTTCTTGGAAAAAACAAATCTGCCTTTGTTTTTTTATGTTTTTATCCTCTTTATTCTACATGCAAATGCTCCAATAAGAAAGAAGAAAGTAGAGAAAGATGTGGAGAATGCTGGCGAGGGTGGCAGAACTGTTACAAACACAGGCTATTTAAAACCTCTCCTATAAGGTACATCTGTTCTTGAGGTAATGTTTGCACATCACTTAATTTTTATGATTAGGGACAAGATAAGAGACAGAATGACTCATACAAACACAGTCAGTTTGGGGACATTGCTACATCAGTGTCACATTTGCTATGGAAATGTAAAACAACTTTATCTCAGCCCAATGTGTTTTAAAGGATAGTAATGTTCTCCAGGTACTTCACTGTTAATGGTGTCCTTGAAATGTCCATGGTAGTCAGATTCGGATGCAAATATTTAACTGTCCATTTGATGAAAATTGTAGAATATTCTAAATTCTAGACTAAAACTGAGAAAAAATAAGGGAAAGTTTTCATGCCTTACTATCTAGCTACATGCAATACTTCCAATACAGCAATGCTTATTGGATAGAAAATATTCACACCTATCTCATTAAAACAGCAAAGGAGAGGACCAGCAGGTAGTGTGGTAGTTAAAGCGCTGGATCCCACATGGAAAACTCCGTAGCTCTAGGCCTGACCCTGCAGCTTAAAAAAACATGCTGGGCGCCTGTAAATTTGAGTCCAAAATCCCAAGGGGAAAATGGAGGAGAAAAAATTGCAGCATGGCCATTCACCACACCCCCACCTCCCTGGGGTGATTTCTCACTTTCCCTCTCTCTCTCTCTGTGGCAAGCACATGCATCCGATGAGAGAGAGGAAAAAAAAAAAAAAAAGCAGAGGATATTCCATATTCATTTTCAAACAATATATAAACACATCTCAATGAGCCTTTACAAAATCTCCAGAAGTGGAGAGTCAATAGCATTTATCCTTAATCAAACCAAAGGTCAACTCGTTCTACTAGAGAAAAAGTGATGTTTAATCTCAGCTGGAAATCTAAGTAAATAGAGGGGAGGGGAACATCCAACTTGTAGCCCAGGCACAGCATGGAAGGTGTAATTGACATAGGATGCAGACAAGAGCTGAAGGTTGACACTTATGTGTTCAGGGTGACTAAGAAAGACCTCCTTAGGCAGATTCAAGCGAAAAGCCAGTAAAGTGGACCTGTGATACAAGGAATGTAAAAAGTTCTTCACTGTGAGCCAGCCCTTTGACCAAGTGGTTAGGGGAGCCAGATTTCATGTGGCCAACCATAAGGCTTGAGTCCCAGACCCGGCAGCATGAGGGACATGCTGGGCGTATATGCATGCATGCCCAAAGTCCCCAAAGAAATTTAAGAAAAGAGATTGCAGCATAACCCTGCCTCATTAGGGAGTGCTTTCTTATCTTCCTCTGACTCTGTCTCTCTCTGGAGAGTGCACACATGCTCTGGCAAATTGAGAAAAAGAAAAACAAGAGTTCTTCAGTAAGTAAAGGATGATGCAGATATAAAGAAGAAAAAGAAAAATCATTTTTAAAAGTTGACATTTAAATTGATTTGGTAGAAATTTAGAAATAAAAAGTTATAACCATTGACTTTTGTGCATCATCCTTTTACTTTTTAATAACTAAGAAAATTCTGATCAGCCACTATATATATATTAGATGTCTTTTTCTTTGTTTATAGTCTATGTACTGAATATTGATCATAAAAGTCATTCGATTCTTTTTAGGCTGCTTAGATCATCATTCTTGGATCTAAATAAAGAAAATTAAAATATAACCTGACACCCATCATTTAATTTCTCAAGTAGTGACACCTACTCTTGGAATAATGAAACAAAGTCACAACAATGATTTCTAGGATGCAGAAGTTTGTTAACTTGGAGTGTTGAACTGCTTATTTTTGTAGAACAGAAAGCTTTCAGACTTCTCTTGGGTAGTACACTCAGTCTAATCTCACTGCAAAATCACTTAGCACCATCTTTTGAAGGAAGGTTTTCTGTCACAGAAGATGGTCTAATTTTCTGATGAATGTGGAATAGAGAACATGATATTGTGCATGAAATGCACTGACCACATTGTTCCCTTGTCCTATCTGCAATTAGTCTATGGATGCCCTCTTTCTTTAGGAAGTCAGAACTAACAATAAAATAAAAATGAAATGCTAGGAGCTAAGCTCTCTTTGAGAGAAAAGTCATTGCTGATTTCTTGGAGGAAGATGACACTCAGATATTAGCATTTTTTTTTTCTTTTGGCAGAGAAAGAATGAAAGTGTAGGGCAAAAATCTATATTTGAGCATGGCTAAAGGCACATACCTTCACAAAGTGGACCATAGATTTTAATTACTTTAATCTTTTTTAGGCTGTTTGTTTTTTAATACAGACTGTTCATATTACATGAATTTTTTTATTCCCCCCAGGAGCAATATAAACAACAAAATAACAAGTTATCCCCAATATACATTTGTTTATCAATATATTTCTAAACTCTGACCAAACCTAAACCAGATGGTTTTGCTCATATGCAGGGAGTAGAAATTCCTTCCATCTTCTACAAAACACTATTTTCAAAAATGGATAGGGAGAATTAGGAAACTTTTTGCTTGGGTGGGGTATAGGGGACCAGTGGAGTAATACTTATACCATAATCACTTTTCTTTAACAGATCTTCTTTCTATTTGTGGAAAAGGGAAAAGGGACAGTGACTTGATTTCTCTTGAAACTATCTTTCCCATAAACCACAGTTTCTACATAGTACATAAACTATTACAGATTTACCCCTTTGGGAAAGGTATAGGGAA
>NW_006160041.1:3830896-3833518 GCF_000334495.1 Tupaia belangeri chinensis | reverse complement strand
GATGCATATAATTATATAGTTAAATGATATGTTAAATAAACATTCAAAATGATTGTGCTAGGTTTAAATAACACCAAAGATAATTACAAAGAAAAACTTACCTTCATTTCCACCAGCACCCTCAGGCTGACTGAATTCTGACAAACATTTTACTAGGCTCATAGCACAACAAATCAGTCATCCTCTCAGAGAGAATAGATTAGGCAAATAAAAGAAGGATAGGATTAGAAAGAATGGGATTGAAAAGGAAGAGGAGGACAGTGAAATAGGAAAGAAGTATTTCATTTTCTGCCTATGAAAAGTCAGGTTCTGATTACGTTTTTTGGGTTTATAATCCAACAGAGAATGTGGAGGCAAAAGTATTTTAAGTGTCTATTTTCAGTGTAAATCAATTTTAAGTCATATTTATTTTTAGGTCAGTTTGGCAACATACCATAAATAGGTCATTTCATGCTCTCCAGAGTCCTCAAGTCTGAAGAGAAGCTGTCGTACTTCCTACAAAAGGTGTGAAAGGCACAGGGAGCTTTCTGGAAGTCTTGTGTCAAGAAGTCTCCTGGTGAGGTGTCAGAAAGACACCCAACTGTTCCACCTGAGCACATGCACCCTCCTGGAGACCCAGCTTCTAGCTAAAACCACTAAAAACACCACCAGTAGCTATTGGGCTCAAATAAGAAAACGGACAATTGAGTCTGTCACATATAACATGTCTAAATAGGGACAGCCCATTCTGTACTCTTCCAGGCTGCTGAGAGAGTACAGTTACTCACCTTTGGCAGCGAGTCTAGACTGCCTATTACTTCCTTTAACAAGTGTGAATTGAGCATCAGAATGGGTCCAGGCACCTCTCTAAGAGTGGAGGATGAAAAGGTAAGACAGAAAAGGTCCTTGCCTTTGTAGAGCTTACGTTCTAGCTTTGATGAGGGAAGCTAAGGAGTAATAACCAAATTAAGGAACATGAGATAATGTCAGATAGAGTTCTATGAGAAAAATAAAATAGGGCAATACGATGAAAAGTACTTGGTATGAGGATAGAGGATGGGCTATGTTAGAGAAAGTTCCAGAAATATTTCACTGAGTTGACTTCTCTATTCTTGCCTAAATACCTTGTTGTGTGGGTAGCTATCAAGGGAGATGGTCAGAGAAGCTTTTCAGGAGGTACACTGGAAAAGGAGCCAACCTGCAACTATCTGAGGCCACGGGAACAGCAAGAGCCAGCCTAGAATGAATTGGGCACATTGGAGGAACACAAAAGCCCATTATGACAGGAGCTTGTGCCCAAGGGAGACAGTGGTAGAAGAAAAGTTGGCAATGTAGGCAGAGGCCAGATTGCACAAAGTTCCAGATGACATGGTGCAGAAACTGAATGCTGTACTAAATGCAATTGGAAGCTGCTGGAAGGTTTTAGGCAAAGGAGGCACATGATCTAAATTAAATTTCAGAAATCACTCTAACTGCTATGAGCACATTGGTCCAAAAGAAGTCAATAATGGCAACAAGGAGACCCATTAGAAAGCTGTTGAAGGCAGCTGATAAAAGTGATGTGGACTAGGGAGGTAGTGAAAAGCATGAAAGGGATAACATTTGGGATGTGTTTCAGAGGTGGAGACCACAGAAGCTGGAGAATGGTTTGGGAGGTGGGTTGAGAATAGCAGAGAGAAAGAAAGGAATTAATGTTAACTCTCAGGTTTTAGAACCTAGGAGTAGAGGAAGGCAGCTTCAACTGCAAAGGGGAAGAGTCCAGAAACAATAGGATACAATTGATCCTATTAGCCAGATAAGCTTACTTCTGCTATTTTCATCTTTCCTACCTAGCATCAGTCACACTTGATATACCAGCTTCTGGCAGCTTCCTACTGCTGAGAAGTGTGAATCCAAGTTCACTGCTTGCTTGCTTTTCTTAGTACGGTGTTAATTTGTACTTTAGGCTACCACTGTCTACTAATAAGGGCTGATCGTTGGGTTGCTGCTGTCTGCTTTCTTTCTTGCTATTTGTCCTTCTTTCCTCCTTTCTTTCCTGCTCTTCCTCCTTCTCTTTCTTTCACTTACCCTGCATGGTTTCATTTATGTGCTCTAACTCACACCTCAGGACTAGAACAAGGAGTACCCCTAACATCACAAAGCAAACCCTGGCAGCCTATTCAATAGGATGTCTAAATTGTGATCACAGTGCAAAATAAACCCATTCATCTCAGTCGGGAGAATGGAGCATCTCAATTTTGAAATAGAATGAATTCAGGGCAGATATATCTCCAAAGGAACAGATGACTCCTTAAAAGATGAGAAAGAATCTTGCCCCCCATTTACTGTCAGACCTCTACCTTAAGCCATAAATTTGCAGCCTTACTCAGCAGTAGTGATATCAGGACAGTCTCAAGATTTCCTGTGATAATCTCTCCCCATGAAGCCACTTTTCAAGAGATGAGGGCAATTTGCTCAGGGACAGCTAGAAAGATCCTTTTGTGGATATTGAGTCTACTCTTGTTGGAAAAAAACAAAACAAACAAAAAAAAACTTTATAAACATACCAAAATTTTTCCCACTTTTGTCATGGTATAATGAATACAAATTAGAACTGTTTGGCGATTTAAGATGTCACAGTGCTTTAGCATCTTTGTGATCTTA
>NW_006160041.1:3802458-3830524 GCF_000334495.1 Tupaia belangeri chinensis | reverse complement strand
GGAAAGACAGATTTTAAAGCTGAAGGAGACTGAACTAATGGGATTCTGTGAAGGAAATGCCCTATAACCTACTCATCCACTACTCCTAAGAAACTTTCAAATTAAGTCTATTTCCTTGTAAATTGACTCATGTTCTAAAAAGCAGAATTAAAAAACATAGCCAATCATGAACTGAAAGTCTAGTAAGTTAATCTTAATAATTAATATTTTGCTTTAAATGAGAATTAAGGAAGGTGAAGTCTATCTTATCTTATACCTTCATATTCCTTCTACCTCCTCTCATCTCTTCTCAGACTTCCATGACCTACTCAGCTGGGAGTGTTTACCTTTCCCGTAATTCAGTTCTATTTTTATTTTTCAAATGATCATTCTGTTCCTTACATTCTGAATTTTTTTTTTTTTTGGTATCCACCTTTAGTCCCTTAGAGGAAAAACGTGCAGCCTATGTAATTTCCAACAACTAAGCATAATATTTTATACCAAAAAGATTCTCAATACATTAGGAAAAAACTAGTGAGTGAATACATAAAACTAAATAAATAAGTAAACTAATAGATAAAGGAATGAAGAAGAAATTGAAGGGGAGCAAGCGAGTTCTATGATCTATATTTTAGCAGTGGGATGGATTGGACCAATTCACCAAGGTATCCAAAATAAATACATATAATTGAATTAATAAGTGTATACATAAAATTGATAAATAAATTAGAGTAAATTTATTGAAGGTAGAGGAAGAAAAGGAAGCAGAGCAGAATAGAATTGCACATTGCATTTTGGCAGTCGAATGATCTAGATAAACTTGGGGCTGAAAAACACCAGGCAGCAGATATAAACAAAACAAAGTCACTACTTTTCCTTTGAATATATATTTTTCCTGGCCATAAGAAAATGCAGTTTTCTGGGAAACAGAGGAATAAGTTACCATTTATTTTAAAAAGGTACCAGATGCTTTGCATATATGATCTGATTTAGTTTTATAGAGTGAAGTCAGTATATTTTGCCCAAGCTTTATAAGTCAAAAGGCAGAGCAAGCTCCACAATTCTATATGGTCACTCTGCTTTGAGACTCGAACCCCAGTCAGTCTGCCTGCAGAGTCTCTCCACTGTGCTGTGTTTGTTTTCATGGTTTCTCATGTTTAAACTTTTGGTTGTCCAGCCTAGGGATTCAAGGAGGATTGAAGTGAGGTTGGGTAAAGGGCATAAAGGAAATTGAAGAATGCTGCTAAATGTGGAAAAGAAATCTTATTTGGGGGAGGTTAATGGCAAGAAGTAGCTGATGTCTTTGTTTTAATGTATTTGTAAGTCTAGGGTACAAGCCTGTCATAAAGAACCTATTAATAAAGCCAAGAGAAGTTGTATCTATATACTGGAAATTAATGTGAAGGATAAAAATATTATATTTGCATGTATTTTGCAGCAGACTTTGTACCACGTGGTACCTAGCATCATGTACCCTCAGCCAACTTCAGATTGGAGCCACAACAACAGGTGAGTTACTATGAGCACACAGTCTGTCCATCCTCCACCTCAAGCAGAGTAGCGTGTGGGTCTCCTCTGAAGTCACGGTGCCTGCCCTGACTGCATGAAAGAACAACCAAGGAGGAGGGTAAAGGCACCCTATGGGAAAAATTATCAAAGTTAAGGAATCGGGCTAATGGGTAATCACCATCCTGTGTTTTAGGCAGGCAACCCTGGGAAGCCTTCTCTGTAACACCCCCATCTCCCTCCCCTCCACAGTGCTCACCAGCAGGTGCAGGGCCATGGGACATTATTATTTGGGTTTCTTTCTGAACTCCTCACTCTCCTTGCTCCTTCCCTCTATTTTGGGGACTACTCCTAAACAAACTAACTTGTCCAAGTTTTGTGTCAGACTCTGTTCTCATGAAAATTCAAACAAATACCCCACTTACACAAAGCACTCAAACATTCCCCGGACAGTAGCTCAAATGTTACAGTGGCCCAGTGGGCTACCATGAGATAGATAACATCAACTGCCTAAGATGAGATTCAGAGAGGTTAAGTGAATTGCTGAAGGTCATAAAGCTATTAAATTGTGATGTTAAATCAAGAATCTAGATTTCCTGACTCTCTGGATACAGTTCTACACTAACCTACGTAGATGCTTGAAGTCCATGAAGTCCATAGAGGACAGGGTCAGTAACACTTATCATTACTCAGGGCACATCGAGGGGCTATGGTTGTAAATTAACAAAAATTTACCAAACTCCGGAGGTTGTAAGGAATTGCCATAGATCCCTGAGTGCAACCATATTGTTCACCACTGTGAACCAAGCAGGATTTTCAAGAAAGTAAGATCATCACCACTCCTAAACTGCCTAGGCTTGTTCAAGTCAGAAGATAAGATATATTCCAATAACCAAAATCCTGTCAGGGTTTATACCATGTTTCTAAATAATTAGAATGTAAACCCTTGTAAATCATTGTATGATTCTAAATAATTACATTACAGATGTGGAACTTTATTTCAGATGTAATTATGTAGTCACTGGGTTTTTAAAGTATCCTAAGACAAAGTGATCCATGAAGATAACAGAAAATCTTATTCCCAGATCAATCCCCATATGTGGAGCATCTCCTTTCCACAATAGAAAGAACTAAATCTGGGACCAGCAGATAGCATAATGGTTATGTTGCTGGACTCCCACATAATAGATCAAGTTCCAGTCCCAGACCTGATGACTTAAAATTTATGTCAGGTGTGTGTGCATGTGTGCCTAAAATCCTGAGAGGAGAATAGAGGAGAAGGCATTGTAGTGTGGTCACCCCTCCCCCGGGGTGTGACTTCTCACTTTTTGTCTGTCTCTCTGGTGAGTGCACGCACCCTCTAACAAAAAAACAAAAACAAACAAACAAAAAACTATCATTTTAAAAAAGAAACTAAATCTACGATGTCAATGGGAAAAGAGTGGTATTTGAAGCTTATCTCTTTGGAATAATAATCACAAGGCCTACAGCTTGTGAGCTTGATAGGATTAGTCGATCACCCTATGTGGACAGAGGCAGTTACCACATGGAATGGTCTTACCACCTGGATAGACTCTTATCCTCTTAACATCTGATTTATCCAACTGGGAAATCCAGGAGGCTGGATTAGCCAAACAATCACTCTATTCTGGTCCTCGTTCACTAAGATGATGCTATTTCTCTTTCCTAAAATAATATGTATGTAGGTTTGAAAATATCAGAAATTTTAGCTCTCCATCACACTAGAAATATCATCTCTTTATTTTAGTGCCCACTAAAATAAAACTTGCAAGACAAGCACACAGAGAGGAAAGTTAAAACCAGAGCATCAACAAAAATAAATCAAGAGTATTTTAATTCAAATAAATCTGTCTCCCCATAAAGAAGACTTAATGCAGCAAGCGTGGACATGGTAAGGCATGCAAACCTTGGCAAACACATTTAACCTTCATGTGCTATTTCTATACCTTTGTGAAACAGTTTTAGCACAGTACAGATGTAAAAACTTCAGGCTGCAGACTCCTTTATCCATGAACCTCAAGCTCCTTACTAAGCAGGGGGCATTAAGCATATGGAAACAGTTTTTACTGTTGATGGTAAAATCACCATCCCACTTCCAGACTGCATTAAGAAAGATGAGTTCAATTTAAAAGTTCAGGACTTTCTAAACAGGCATCGTGGAAAGTTCTGAGGTGCAAAGATGAAAAAGACACATACACTGTTCTGTAGGAGCTCAGAGTCTACTGGAAGAGTTGAACAAATAGAAACTGTGTGGGATGACGAGGTACAGAGATGTTCACTAGGTCCCTGCTGATGCGCACTCAGTCCATCTGGAAGTCTGAGTCTTCAAGACTTTTCTTTTCACATTTTTTCGTGCAGAATTATTGGTTGGTTGTTCTCAACTTAGGAAGGTTAGAGGATGACTTTTTGACTTCACAAAGGTACAGATTGCAATTGGTTTTAGTTTTGAAAAAACTGATGAGTTTGGCTTAAAGATATAAGGACTACATTGTTACTCACTTTCAGTATAGTATTTAATAAATTGCATGAGATGTTTGTTTAACATAGATTTTGTTTTAGATGATTTTGCCTAACTATAGGTTAATGTGTTCTGAGGAAATACAGGATAACTCAGTCTACCTATGATGTTTGGTAGTTAGGTGTGCAAGGTACATTTTCAGCTTACAATATTTTCAACTTATGATGGGTTTATCATAATGTAACCCCACTAGAAAACAAAGACAATCTCAATGTAAGTCCTATAATGCCTAAATCAAGACCTTCATTTCTGTATCCTCATCTCTGAATAGCACAGTCCTTGGCATGCATACTGGATTCTCAAAAAAGCTGAAGAGTGGATAGATGTCTTCTTATACTTGCTTTAGACCCTGTTAATAGTAAATAATAAATGTACTATACTTCCCAGACACTGATTGCCAGACATAATTTTGAATGCTTCACCCAATTAACACATTTAATACTCCTATCAATCCCATAAAGCTGTTTGTGGCTAATTGTATTATTTTTTGACAATATCGGCTGACTTTTTTTTTTTTTTTAATCAGTCTCTTTTTAATAACCAATGCTTTCTGGATTGGTTTTTTTTTTCTAGTCCTATTTTATCAGACACTTTGTGTGACTTGCTTCATACTCATGGAAGTATGAGTAAAAGTGGCTTGGACCACTTTAAAGATTTCAGTGCCATCCATGACTCTGTTATTTCTCTTTTCCCTTTGTCATAAATCTAGAATGTGACAGATTTGGGCTACTTCTTCAGCCAGGCTCCAGAAATGAAGAGAACATAAAGCATCCCTGCAGCAGAACCATGATAGATGTTGTTGTGGATGGGAAATAAAGCACTGCTCTTTTAAATCCCTAAGACTTCAGGTAAGTATTTGTTGATGCAGCATAGCTGAGCAGAACTGACTGATATGTAGGTCTCTTTAACACCCACATTTTATTATTATTCTTATTTTATGTGAAAGACAATGTGTACATGCATGCAAGAGAAGGAGGGAAGAAGAGAAAACTCTTGACAAGGTCTAATCACACCATGTTCTTCTCTCCTTAGCCCACTAACTCCTCAAGATCTTGGGCACCTAAATGTACACCTGGTGTATTCTCAGGCTGACTCAGGGATCTGAATTCACAGCTCGCCCAGTGGCTTCCAACACTTCAGTCTAGTATGCTATGGACTACACCACCTGGCTGACTAAATATCTACATTTTATTCTTGAGGAGATTGAGAGAGAAAGAAGTTCAATCAATTTCCAAAGATAACATTACTAGTAATATTGAAACTAGGAAATTGAATCTGGACAGCCTACTTTTGATTTCCCCTTCCTTACTACCCTATACACTCCCTATTAGCCAAGGGACACATCAAGAATGCCTAAGAGATGCAAAGACCAATCTTCACAGAGAAAGAGTCTCCATATATCCTACAGGATAAAGAACACAAACAATTAAATTAAGGTATACAATCGATATGTCTTTAATTTCTTAGTGGACAGAAGATGAAGAATGGTGGAGAAAAAAAGAAGGGAAGATAATGGGAGAACAGAGGAACATATTGGAAACTTATAGAGAAAATGTCAGAGAAAATAGATTAAGAGAAATTTTAACATTTGTTAAATTGCTCAGGGTAAATCTCTCTTCTGAAAACTTAAAACTCAAGATTTTTATCTTCAAAATGCTATCAGAAAACAGAACACATAAAAGTATCTGAAAGCATGTATTTTGAAATCATTTGATTATTTTTCTACTTTAATAAGGTCTTCTATGATCTACATAAGCTGTCACATGGCATATTTCATCAGGGGAATAGAACAGTCCTACCATTTTTTTGAAAAAAAAAAAAAAATTAGAGAGATTTTGCTACAGGGCGTGTGCGCTTGCCAGAAAAACAGAGAGAGACAGAAACTGAGAAATCCTCCCCCCAGTGCGAGTGGCCATGCCACAATCCCTTCTCTTCCATTCTCTTGGGATTTGGCCATGCATGCACATGCTCCAGGCATGAGGTTTAAGCCACTAGGTCCAGGACTTGAACTGTGATAGACTTCATGGGAATCACCATTATGCCATCTGCTGGTCCCACTACTGTCATTTTAACTTCAGATTTTTTCATGGCTATTAAGGAATAATTTAAGCCAATGGTTCCTACATTCTAAACTTCAGAAGAAGCATCTATGTTTAATAATACAAATTCAGATTCCAGAGCTCTAGTCTCAGTGATACTGATTTGGAAGATCTGGGACATGTTCTACAAAATGCTTCTAATAAGATCTCAGGTGTTCCTGAGGTAGGTTGTATTAGTTTCCTTGGGCTGCTATAACAAATCATCACAAACTTAGCTTATAACAGTAACTTATTTTCTCACAGGTCTGGTGGCAGGAAGTCTGAAATTGAGGTGTAAGTAGGGTTGTAAATGCTCTAGAGGAAAATGCCTTCTTGCCTCTTCCTACCTTATGGTGGTTACCTACAATCTTTGGCATTACTTGGCTTGTAGCTGCATCCCTCCATCCTCTGCCTCTGTCTTCACATACCTCTCAGCATGTCATTTTCTCATAAGGACATCAGTCTGGGCCCATCCTGTTCATTATGACCTCATATTAACCCAACTGATTACATCTTTCAAGACTGTTTTTTTTGTTTGTTTGTTTGTTTTTTTGTTTGTTTTTTTTTACAAATAAGGTCAAATTATGACATACCAGGTAGAGGTGCATTTTTAGGATATACTCTTCAACCTGCTACACAGGTGATTCTCAGACCAATCTTGGAGAAAATGGAGAACAATTCTTAATTTTACTGAAGTTTATTCTGAGGTCCTGTACCTGGTGGAAGGAATGTATGGCTATATAAGCAGAGCCTGGCGCTGACTCCCAGCCCAGAGTCCTTGGTTCTACTGGCAACCTTTACAGCCCTTGCATTTTTATAGCCAAAAGTGAAAAACATCACTTCTAGACACAGTCTGTGTCCCAGAAGAAATTAAGTCAAGAGCTGTGTCAAGCTCTTTTCCATTAGCAAGTATTTAGTTTTCCAAATTTGATACTTCTGAAGTTCCAAAGACTTTACCAATCCTTGTCCTACGGTTAGTTTCATGTCCCTTCTTCCTGACTTGTAATTCACAAGGTGGGTCTTGAATGTCTCTCTCACCACCATCTGCCATTCTCTCACTCATCAAGTCCTCTGTCAGCACTTCCCAGAGTTTGTTTCATGCTGTTGTAAACTAATTCTTCAATTATCCAAATCCCCAACTAAGTTGGAAACATCTATAAAGCTGAGCCTAACACTTACATCTCTGCCATTTATGCATCCAGAAGATGATTGTTGAGTGAACGAATGACACCCCTTCTTTATATAATAAACTTAACCCAAAGTGTTCCTTCCATTACCGCAGTAAGAACTTTCTCATGCAGTCCACGAATAAGCTCTCCCTCCTCTAACTTTCCACTTCATAACCTATTTCTTCTTTCTTTGGAATCCTGTTCTAACAATAATCTCAGCCTTTTTTCTACCTTCAAACTTTCCCTTTCTGTTAGCTCTTCCATGGAGGCAGCTTGATTTTGACCCTACTCACAGAAGCCCTTCTCATGCTTCTGTCTCTTCGATCACTGGCCATGTTAGAGTGACTCACTCTAGGCCACTGCTCTCGGACTACATTTACCACCCCTATCCTGCCAGCTACTACTGCTGAGAGATAGTCTGCCTTCCAGACCCTTCCTGCTAATCTTAACAGTTAGCTACTTCCTCTGCTGCTCTATTTGGCTACTAAAAATCTAGAAATCACCAAGTTCAGGGCATTTTCCAGTCCTCTCTATCACTATGAAATGTCACCACAACCATTCTCATTGTTAGAGCCATGACTTTCAGGGATTTCCCACATTTGGGAACTTTGATGTGCAATGCCCATTGCTGCTTCTCTTCCTCTATCTGTTATTTACTTCTGATATTCCCCCAAAGTTCAACACTAATTTTGTTTGTCTCTACACATGTGTTGCTCCTTGAACCACCCATCATATGACTTCAACTGTGATTTGAATTTTGATTTTTCTTTCACCAGCCTTTTTTTCCCTTTGCTCTGTTTTCCTCATTTGCATTTGTTCCACATTATGTCTCCTTCCTTTTTTCCTATTCCTCCCATATTTTACCAACTCCCTCTCTCTTTCAGTATCTCCCTTAAGGTCATATCCTCAAGATATCTTTAGTTTGTTTGTTTGTTTTTATATATTACTGGGACTACTCCCACATTCTCATATATTTGGCAGATGTTGAAATACCAACCGTACTTGAAATCATTTAAAATACCTAGTTAGGTACACTTGTTATTCCTTTTTTTCCATATATTCAAGTCTGACATACAGGCTCCAGGATTTCTCTATATCTGTACCTCTCATTGTGGCTGTATGGCTGGGCAGAGACTCAGAGTGAAAAGAGAAAGAATTAAAAGTCAGAGGTAGGGCTGCTGAAGGTCACAGGGAACACTAGGGTGAGTCAAGAACAGGATTTTGGAAGGAAAGAATGTTCTGAGGATAATTGAGAGGCATCTAGAAATGTTTGAAGGGCAAATAGTTGTTCCTCACTTGTAGAAAAGGGATTTGTGACCTATATTCTGTTGCAATATGACTTTTTTTTTTTTGGATAAAATTCAAGCATTGGCTCCAGATCTCATACTCTGAACACCATAATATATTGGCTCCCTATCATTCTGCCTGATAAAATGACCTCCAACCGCCAATCTGACATTGATGCACTGTGGTTAGTATACAACCTTGCAGTTTCTTCTACTCTCTGGCACAGAAGCAAATTTTCTCATTTTTTTAAGATTGTAAATTTTGCCTTTTCTCCACACCACTTTTGCTAATGGTAAGTCTCTTCAGAATGCAAGAAGTAAGATCCTTGCATTTCAGAGGGCAATAATCATAATCTTTGTGCATTTCAGAGGGTAATAGTCCCAGAGGTAGCCTAGCTGAGTGGACTGGGGGACCTCAGTGGGGGTTATGAGGCCTGCAACCACTGCGATACTATATATCAAGGATTAATATTCAAGCTTCTCACTACTCAAGAATAAGCATTGTTATCCCATTTTACAGATGATGAACATGAGAAACGGGGCTATTATGTTATCTCAGTTAAGCACACATAGCTAGTATGTAGATCCAGAGCTAAGTTCATCTGAGAGCCAAGTCCTTACTAAGCCCTTCTGTCACAATAAACTGCCCTCTGAATGAATGACAAAAGTGTGCCAGGGGATGGGTGGGCGGGGGTAGGACTTCAGACTAGGCCTGCATGATTATGAATGCTTCTAACAGAAGTTTCGGGAAAGTAACTTGGTAGAGGAACTATAGATGCTTCTTTGAACTGATTCTTAGGCTGGGTGAGAATGGGGCATGGGTGTATAAGACAGAAGGGAATCCTGAGTAGTGCCAGGGATGAGAAAAAATAATTACCTAGGGACCCTGGATTATGCCTCTGAGGGAGGATACATTCATTTATCAGGGTATTTGATTATGCAGTGAGCTTGCCTTGCCTAGGATCTGCCAGTGATATCTGTGGGAACTCCGTATCACCCAGCTAGATTCAAAGGGGGATCTCCTGGTCTCAATAATCTTTCTATTTCCCATTGATTTTGAGGTGATAACTAGCTGCATATGCCATGAAACACAGACTGGACCTGTTTCAGGTTCTAGTGCATGGACATAGTAGCTACTCGCCATGCATTTATATTCATATATATTAATGTAACTTCTGATATTGAAATTCAAATTGTGAATGGAACAACATCTTCTAACATGGAAACACGGATAAATTGTGGTTGTGCCTTATTATATCTGGTTTTACTGTTTGAGGATACATATACTCCTACTGGATCATAATTCAAGTTACTGTTTATATGTTGTGATTTTATCTATTTTCTGTGGGATTTGTGGAAGGACAAGTTATAATAGACAGTTTGGTACATAGTAGGTGCCCAATAGATTAGTATTGCCTGTTATTATTACTTACTTACCAAAAAAAAAAAATACAAAAGTGATTTTTAAAACTTTAGTAGTAGGAGAAAATAGAAGTTTAGGAGGAAAAAAAGGAAGAAATGAGAGGAAAAAATATTCTGTAAATTTTTAAATGACAAGTACAAAAATCTTTCTAAGTGTAGGAATAAATACCTACCCAATTGTTTCAAACAACATTTACTTTTTTGCTATTAAATATTCATTACTCAATAACTCATCAAATACTTACTGTTCACTTATAACTAACTAAACTTTGGGGATAAAAGGAGAGATACATGATAATCTCTAGATCAAAGCTACTTAAAGTACTATGGGGAGAGGGTGGTGCATTAAATGAAATATAATATTTAAAGTACTTTAATATGAGTATATACTCTCTATACTAAGGAACACAGTGAGAGGGACAAGCGGCAGGCAGTATGTGTGAGAGAGAGTGTGTGTGTGTGTGTGTGTGTGTGCACATGTGCAAGCTCCTGCATGCATGTGACTTTGGCCTGGGTTTGAGGTTAGGATGATAGTGGTGTCCAAGTAATACTTCCTAGGAAAAGCAAAGTTTATGCTTCTTGAAGGATGAGCAGGAACTAGTGCTCTAGGTAGAACAGAGATGGAAAAATATTCCCTACTACATACAGAGATTGGACAGTCTGACAAATTTAGGGATTGATGAACAGGTCAATGTGGTAGGGAATTGGAAGGCATTTTACGAGGGGTAGGAGAGGAGTCTGAAGAGGTGTCCAGGAAAAGATTATAAGAACTTTTATTCTATTCTAAAATATTTGTGCATTTTATCTTCTTGACCAAAAAGTACTCTTAAGATATCTTAAACAGATTGTAATGTATGTTTGCTGTATTAATTAAGATTATTCTATTCCATTCTAAAGAATAAGGATAAATTAGATAAGTAAAACTTATGGAATGCCTCAAGTATAGACAGCAAGTGGCCAATCTCTAAGACCAGTTAAATATGGCAGAAATGAAAGGAACAGAAATGATTTTTTTACATTTTTATTAATTATTATTATTATTATTTAATTTGACCAGAGAGAGAAAGTGAGAAAGCAAGTTTTTAGGTCCGGGACTAGAACAGTAGTCAACCATATGGGAGTCCACATGGGAGCGCCTTAACCACCATGCCACCTGCCAGCCCCAGGAACACATATATGTTGAACAAAGATTAAAAAGGATGGAACAAATTAGAGAGTTACTTGCCCACAGACAGGGATAAAAGTACTGAGTAAATGTTAAACATCTATAAAACTCAGAACATGTCTGAATGCTAGTTGTCATGCCTCAACTGATCGGCTCATTGACAAACCCATGATGGGCCCACCTGGCCCCACACTGCTCTGCTGAGACATGCAGGCGAACATGTACATGGCCATCAAGCTAGCTGGTAAGCTAGATCTATAGGCAGATTGAAAGTCTCTCCAGTAGAAAGAAGAGTGGAATAGCTCCAGATGCTTCCCAGCTACTCGCCCCTCTTTTTTAACCTCAGTTCTGATTGTTGCAATCACCGTATCAAGCAAGGTTAATGTGGCAAAGAGAGAACTAAGATATATGAACATTCAGTAACTAACAATTCAGGGAGAGTTGTCATTCCATCCCTGTGTGTTCATCTGCCTGATCTCTTTCCTTTTGCTTTTTGTGGTGTGCTTTAAATTGATTTAATGAAACATATAATTTTATATCTTAATTTAGTCTATGGGCCTTTCTGTTCCATGACCTTGAAGTATCAAGGTGATTTCCCAATTGACATGGTCAGAATATGTCTTAGAAAAAAACACTCTGGATCTTCAAGTGTAAAGCCTACAGGCCAGGGAGTAAGGTTGGAGACAGAGAGACCAACTCCTGACTACAATTTTCAGCTGAAGATATGCAACATACCACAAGGAAGGTTTCAGAATAATCTAGAAGCTACAGTCACACAGAGGAGAAAATGGCTGGAAGAACTGAATTCTTTGCTGGGAAACCAAAATAAACTCAACTTCTAAAATACACAAAGTCAACATGAAAACTGCCAAGTGGAAAAGAGATTCTCTCCATCCACCTAGGATCATCCACTTTTCCTGGTACATGGATAGTATCAGGAGAGTTTGCAGAGATAATAGCCCACCATGATTGCAATGCAGTTTCTAGTTCTGTAGTTTCAGAATCTTTCATGTAGGCCAGCAAGGATCCCCTAAGAAACTAAAAGCAGCACACTAAAAACACCAGGTGAAGGAAATAGCCATATGACAACTGAAATGCCTTACAATAAGTAGTGAGTGAGCAGGGTATAAGAGAAAACATAAGACTGGGCCAGCAGGTGGCCTGATGGTTAAGGTGCTGGACTCCCTCATGGCCAACAATGGTTCAAGTCCTGGACATGGTGGCTTTAAAATCACACTGGATGTGTATACACCAAAATCTCAGGAGGAGAGTGGGAAAAAAGGGATTGTTTAGTGACCATCATCCCTGAGAGGGGCATGATTTCTCTCTTTCCTTCTCTCTCTCTCTCTCTCTGGTGAGTGTACTCATTGCATAGCAAAAACCTTTAAGAGAGAGAGAGAGAAATGTAAGATTGAGCTAGCCAGATTTGCTTCAAATCCCTGCTGCAGTAAGATGCTAGCTGCACGACTTTTGGACAAGTGCCTAAGTCTCTCTCAGCCTCAGTCTCTCCAAGTTGCAAACTGGTGAAAACAGTCATCACTTCAATTAAGGGGATCTGGTGAAGTATACATGAGATAGCATAGGGAATGTCTCCAGCAGAAGCTCCCTTGCCTTGCTCAATTCCATACAGATTGATAATTGAGTAATTAGCAACTCATATCACGGCTAATCCAACAGCCTACCTGATGCCAGTAATAATTGCTTATCTAAATGTGACTGTGTTTTCTCTTTCCTCAGTCTTCAGCTCATACCAATATTAAAGATATTTAATTTAATTTAATGTAAAAGACATAAGTTTGACCATGATGTGTTGCTTAGGAAACTTCCAGAGATAAACAAAGCTAGTGTTGAGTAACTTGGATTTTTAAAAATCATGTTTTGGAGAAACTCCAGCAAGTTCTCCAACCAAGGTGACATTGTTTCTTAGCCTTTAGTATGACTTAAACAGCTTACAAATTTCTGTGACAGTGAACTAAACCTTAGAACTGTTGTGTGAAGTCAGTCATTTATACAGTCCTAAGAGATTGGAGAACTTAACAGTCATACCTCCCAGTCCAAAGTTTGTCATACTTTCATTAAACATCCTTCTACTTGTAATTTTTTCCTGCATTTCTTTTGAAAATGACGGCTTTTTTCATCCTAACTAAAAGCATCCTATCACTGTTAGATTTTCAAAAGGGGAGCACACATTTGCGAGACCAAATTATATAATGTATCATTTAGGAGGGTAATTTGCCCAAACAAAGAAATGGAGTATCCTTATTTGCTACTATATCTGGTACTATCAAGGAGTATTTTATCATATGAGCCCCTGTTGTTTCAAAGATGGATACAATATTCAGGAAATAAGTGTGTTTTAATAGCAAAAGCCATCACCCAGAGCATGGATAGTAAAGGTAAACTTACATACCTTTCACATGCTGCCCGAGTAAGTATAAGTACCACCAAAATATTTGTGACATGAACCTGTAAAATGCAGATCAGAAAAACTAGAAATTTTCAAGGTGCCTTGAAAGTGATGAAGTCCAGCTCTCCAATGGCTTTGAGAAACTGAAAGCACGAGAAGGTTAAAATTCTTAGTAAGAGAGTGGAAACCCCAAACTCTGAGAAATGACTTTAGTGGCCTTTCTTTCAAGACACAGGTAATTGCCAGGCTAACTAAGTTAGGCTGATAGTATGGGAATACCAGATGGTGACTACTATCCATACTATTTTCTCTTAAGTTGAAGGATCACTGACATATGATCAACTGCACACATTTAAGATGTAAAATGAAATACATTTTGACATTTGAATAGACCCCTGAATTCATTTCTACACTCACGATGAAGAGTATCTCTATCACCCTTTAAAGTCTGCGAATGCCGTTTTGTCATTCCTTCCTCTCATCTCTCCCCAGGCTACCCGTGATCTGTCTACTGTTGCTGTTGATTAGTTTGCATTTTCTAGATTTATGTAGATGGGACCATATGGTATGTATTCTTTTTTTATCTCACATCTTTTATTGTGAAATTCTTTCATTTCATGGTTTAGTCCTTGATTTTAATAAAAGTTTATTTAGGAAAAGAAGTATGGGGGAACGTCTTGCAGGTTGTGGTTTACAGGTTCCGGCTTAGTTCTACAGTCCTTATGCTTACCCTCTTGCCTAATACCACATCTAACCGAGCTTATTAGAGGTAAAATATGACCAAGGCCAGAAGATGGCCAGCATGGGGAGGGGGTGTGTATTTAGTGTACTAGGGAGGAGAGGGACTATGAGTTGTGATGTGAGAAATAAGGTAGGAAGCATTGCAGGTAGATTGTTTATAGCATGAAGGAACTGGACGTTATTCTATGAACAACTAAGAATTTTTGGAAAATTGAGTAAGAGTGTGGGATAGTTTCGATAAAGACCAAAACAGACCGACTATGCAGACTACAGAGACCAAAAAACTTACTTAAGAAGTGACAATAATTCCTGAATTTAAAATACTTATAACATAGAGAAATAAATAAAAAGTATGAACAGAAGAAAGGACAAGGTAACTAGCTAGATGGTAAGGGTCAGGACTGGGGTATGGAAGGATAAAACTGAGGAATCCTTATAGGTTTCCAGCCTGGATAACTTGGTCTCATAAATTAATTTAGGTGAAACAAAGGAAGGAAGAGTTGCACTTGAAAAAAAACATGGGCTCTCTTTTAAACATACTAGGTTTGAGATGTTGGGAATATATACAGGTTGAAATGACCAGTGGGTAATTAGAACTGTGGACCTAGAGTCAGACAGAGTAGATTAAGGCTGTATGTATTCATATCCACAGTCCTCTCAGTCAAATAGTTGGATTATTATTGATCATCATCACCTACAAACTGCCATTACCTCCCAGTGACATCATGAACTGAGACAGTGATGTCATGGAAGCCATGTCTGGTGTTTTTCAAATTCGAATCCTAATCTAGTGCCAGCAAGTCACTGTTGCCTCAAAGCTGCAATGACTGACTCACCTTTCCCATGTGCTGAGAAGCACTTACTTGGGCATGAGGAAGTGTGTAGAAGCCAGCAAATGTTTAAGGTCATTGTCTTTTCTTCATGAACAGTACCCTTGGGTCTCTACCACCAGGAAAACCTGCTGGGTACTGAGGGGCCTGGAATCAAGGTATGAGTAGGAGAGTTGGAACTGCAGTGATGTGTGTGTCTGTCCCTGGGGATGGCTTCCTCTCCAGAAATAGCACTCTGGCTAAACCAAGGGCAAAGACCCTAAAAAGCTTTAGCACTAGCCAGCAGGTGGCATAGTGGTTAAGGAGCTGGACTCCCACATGGTCAACTGTGGTTCAAGTCCTGGATCTGGCAGATTGAAACTCACATCAGACAACTGTGAATGTGTTCCCAAAATCTTAAGAGGAGAATGGAGGAAAAGGGATTGCAGCTCGGCCATCCACCCTGGGGGGGCGGTTTTTCACTTTCTCTCTCTTACACCTCTTTTGGCATCTCTGGTGAGCACATGTGCTCTATAGAGCAAAAATATCTCTTTTAAAAAAGCTTTAGTACATCCTGTTTCATACATGTCCTTTCAGACATTTTAATACATGTCTACTTCTGGTCATGCATATACATCTCCCTGAGTTTGATGCATTGCTTGGACAATTTCCTTTTTCTAATGAAAGTTGGGAGATTTTCATGTTTAAAAATACCTCACAGAATTTAAGGAATAAGACTTAATAGAGATAGACTGCAGAATGATGATAAATTTAGCAAGGTCTCTATTCCAGTTATGTGTTTTTGGTTTCCTTGTTCTCTGGTGCCCTCTTGCGTTTTATTCTCAGATAACATTTGATTTATAAGACCCAACTAAAACCCCACAAGATTTTCTTTGACAGAATAAAATGACCAAATTATTGTATCCCACAGGGACAGTATGTTTCAACAAAAACATTTGCATACCAACAGTAGGTATTTAAAAACTATTGATGACAACTCCCAATGTTTAACACATTGCCTGCCAGAAAACAGATGCTCCAAAAAATATTTGCAAAATGACTAAAGGTACATTAGTAAATGACCAAATAAAGAGATATATTGTGTCTTTTTTGGTTTGTTATATTACAGCATCTTATAAAGAATAGCTATATTTCTTCTTTATATCGTATTATGTTTATAGCTAACTTGTAAACTACAATGATAACTAAAAATATTCATTCAAATGTTTATTGGCCTTCAACCACAAGCCACATTCTCTTTTTTTTTTTTCTAAGGTTTTGCCATAGGGCACGTGTGCTCATCAGAGAGAGAGATGGGGAGAGAGAGAGAGACCGTGACACGGAAAGTGAGAAACATACCCCAGGGCAGATGGCTATGCGGCAATCCCTTCTCATTGTCTTCCAGGGATTCTAGATAATATGCAAATATGCCCGGCATGATTTTCAAGCCACTGGGTCTAGGACTTGAACCATGGTTAGTCATATGGGAGTCCAGCTCTCTAACCACTACACCACCTGCTGGTCCCAGTCACATTCTGTTTTAAGTATCAGGAATTCAGAGAGGATGGTAAAGTTCCTGTACACAGGAAACATGCAGTCTAGTGATAAAGACAAAAAAGGAAGTCTACTGTTGCAGTACAAACCAAAACCCACTGTAATGGAGACACACATTAGATACTAGGATCACAAAGAAGACAGATAATTTGAGTTATAAATGAGTTACACCAAATACTGCAAACACTGCAATCGCCCACACCCAGATCTCACTCTCTACAGGGAGAACTGGAATCTCATAAATTATGGGAACTTAAAGAACACCTTCTGTGGGTTTCTACCTAATTTAACAATGGGAAAACGCAAGGTTAAGAGGAATATGGCAAATTATCCTTCCATTTTCCAAACTATTGATAAGGTGAATTATCGGTTAAGAATAGCTATTCAAGGGCCTGTCTTGGTACCACAGCACACCTAAATGACTAAGTCCAAATACCACTTCCCAATCACATCACACAAACGTGTTCCCTCCTCTCACCTACCCTCAAGAGCCTTGTCCACTTCTCTACTTCCTTCCTTTGAGACTGTCATGCCCCTCTGTTTTTCAGGAGTTGTGTTATCTAGTGATCCTGGAATATTTTCTCCAAGGGAATCACTGTGATCCCATATTCACCACTTTAATCATGATCTTTAAACCTCATCCTTCAGATTTCTTCTAGATCGACCACAGAAATTGGCACGTTGTTCAACAGATTCTGGAGCTAAAATTTAAGGGCATAAGCCACATCTCCTTAAGGCTTGAGGCTTACCTCATTCACTTCTGTTTGAATCAGAAATACAGGTGCTTGAAAATAGTATTACATTTGGCTTGAATCAAATGCTGACTGCCAACTCCCCCCACCAGTTGGTGCCATAGACACAACTTCCTCACATCTACCTAATTCTCAAGGTCCCATTCTCCCTTTAAATCAAATGATTTCCTTGGTTTCCAACATGATGATCTTTTGCTTCTTTCAAAATTGCTCACTCTCTTCAGTGACCAGGAGACAATCTCCCATCATCTAATTGCAATATTACAGTCCTCTCCCCAGTGGAATTGTATCAATACCATCTCCTTTGGGATATTTTAACCAAGAGGGCATGGTCTGTAATGGAGAGAAGTTTTCTCGGAACTGAGGACTGAACTTGGGTCCTAGTTCTACTTCTACCACTTCAAATAAGGCACGCAACACTAAATATCTGACACTCAGGGTTCCCATATGCAAAAGGGGACTAGTCATACCCAGAGCACAGAAGCCTGAAGCATGCATTTGACAAATGTTGGTTTCTTTTTCTTTTCCTTTTTCTTAAGTTTTTGCCATAGGGCAAAAGTGCTCACTAAAGAGAGACAGAGAAAGGAAAGGTAAGAAATTAGCCCCTGTGAGATGGTCACACAGCAATCCGTTCTCCTTCATTCTCCTCTAGGGATTTTGGGCATGCATGCACATTCTACTGGCATAATTTAGAAGCCACTAGGTCTGGGACTCAAATCGCAGTTGACCATGTGGGAATCTAGCATTTTTATCAACATGCCACCTGCTGGCCCAATGTTGGTTTCTTTCTTTCTTTTTTTTTAAGAGTTATTTTATTTGATTTATTATTATTATTTTAAAATTTCCTATAGAGCACATGTACTCACCAGAGAGAGCCTCCAGGTCCAGGACTTGAACCAGAGTCAACCATGTGGGAGTTCAGTGTTTCAACTACCATGCCACCTGCTGGCCCCCTCAATGTTTCCTATCTTCACTTTCTAGACATTTAACACTACCTATTCTCACAAGAAATATCACAAAATCTTGTGATCACTGAATGTAAATTGATTATATACTTACTTTTATTTTTTAAAAAATGTCCTTATCTGTTCCTTGATCATCTAAGGGCACACACTTACACTTCTGGTAGAATAAGAATCAGCATTTTAGACATTCAGATGCTACTGATTCTCTACACTCCTACCCCCACCACTTGACCCCAAATACTACTTGACATCCCCAAGGTCTTAACTTGTTTAAATGAAAATCTCATTAGTTCTATATCCAAATAATCTCATAAATCACAAGGGTCAAGTAAATCTGTCTTACAGTAAAGGACCCCCAAGAAAAGATGATTTCAAGTTGTGAATTATTGAAATGATAAAACCCAGATCTCTGTGTATACTATTCCTGATTACAATTCCTTCATTTTCTGCCCTAGATCTTTTTTTTTTTTTTTTGAGAGGTTTTCGCTATAGGGCACGTGTGCTCGCCAGACAGAGAGAGACACAGAGAAAGAAGCGAGAAATCACCCCCTACGGGGGATGGTCACGCCACAATCCCTTCTCCTCCATTCTCCTCTCGGGATCTTGAGCACGCACGCACACGCGCCCAGCGTGAGTTTTAAGCCACCGGGTCCGGGACGCGAACCGCGGTCGACTACATGGGAGTCCAGCGACATAGCCATTACGCTAACTGCTGGTTCCCTGCCCTAGATCTTTCTTAAGAAAACATTTTCCTTTTACTATGTTAAAGAGCAGAGTATCCAGATGCCTCTCCACTTTCCTCATACACTCAAATTATGTAGATATGAATTTGTCCAGTTTCATAGTATTTTCTGTGCTATAAAAATTCCAAGCGCCACACACCCTGAAGTCCTATGACTATGTAGTGAGAACCACAAGATTGCTGGCTCTAAGGGCAGAGTTGTGCTCACTGTGATTTTCCACCTGCCACCCCTAAACCTAGCAGAAAAGAGCTTTGGTGAAAGAAAATTTGGGTTCTAACGCTGGCTCTCTGCTGCTCGCCTTAGCTGCTGGACATTCTTTGAGCTTCGGGTTTCTCATGGCAAAGCCACCTTCACTGTAGATTGAAGTCCATAAAATTCCCTTCCTTATTCTCTTCCTGCCTTAGCCTAAAGTAATTACATGCCTCTCTTGATGTGATGATAGCATTCATGCTGTCATTTATCTGTTTGTGTGTCTGTCTTCCCCTCCAGACTTGAGCGCAGGGACAACATCATATCTGACTCACTCTCTGGGTGTACAAACAGGATGTTAGGGTATAATAGGCATTCCACCAGTGCTCGTTAGGAGAGTCCATCTTAACACATCATATCATACTTAACCCAAACACTGCTAACTGAGGTTTTCAAAGTTTTAGCTAAGTTCTAGAAAACCATTGACCAGTCATGTTAGCATGCCAAGAACATAAACTTTAATGTTAGTCTGCGTCACTTCTATTTTCTGATATTCTGTGTCTGTATCAGAACACCTACTGAGGCACAGGAACCTGGCTTTTCACCCTATTAGCTTAGTCATTTTTAAATGTTTAAAAAATGTAGTCAGAGGATAAATGAACTTGCCAGAAAGAGACAGAGACAGAAGTGAGAAAATGAGAAAATAATCCCCATGAGGGTTGGTCATGTCACTCTCCCTTCTCCTCTATTTCTTCCTCCTTTCAAGATTGTTGGTACCATCCACACATGTCTACCATGTTTCTTAAGTGACCAGGTCCAAGTGTCCAACTACTGTGTAGTCAGCCATGTGATGTGAGATCCAGCTACCTTAATCACCATGCCATGGACTGGTCCAACTTAGTCCTTTCTTAATGTTTGCATGTATCCTCCATAGACAAAAGCAAGAATGTGAAAGTTTTTTCTTTTTGTATGTTTTTTTGCCATAGGATATGCATGCTCACCAGAGAGAGAGAGAAAGACATCACCACCAACCCCCCTCCACCCCACCCCCCCCAAGAGGGTATGGCCATGCCACAATCCCTTCTCCTCTTGGGATTTTGGGCATACATGCATATGCACCAGAATGATTTTCAAGTCACCATATCTGGATCTTAAATTGTGGATGACCATGTATGAGTCCAGCACCTTAACCACCACACCCCCTGCTGGCCAAGGAGTTTGAAAGTTATAAACTCAAAGAGTTAATAGAGATGTGAGAAAACTGTTAGATTCTTTAAACCCTGCAGTTATCTCCAACCATTCATGTTATCTATCTAGAAAACATTTAAAGTTGATTGACATTAATAATATAATAAAAGCTAACATTTGTTAAAAAATTATAAGGGGCCAGAAGCCCTTAACATGTATTGTCTTAGTTAAGCCTCAAAAAAAAAATCATATGTTTTTTATTACTATCCTTTTCCTAGAGATGAAGGAATTGAAGTAACAACATATTTACTTGATGATTAACAATCATTTCTCTAAGTTTAAAAACTGTCAGTGACATGCCAGAATTTGCAGTAGGCAATCCTGCTATAAGCAAACACCTGCCTTCAATGGGGGTGGGGATAGGGGCTTCTACAATCAGGCCTGAGACAAGCATTTCAGAGTAGGTAGCTTATTTGAGAGGTGATCCCAGGATGCAGCATGAAGAAGTAAGGCAGTGAGACTAGAAAGAGAGGAAGCCCAGTTGATGAGCAGACCAGTGCTGTGGACAGTCAGGCTTCAGTCCTATCAGGGACCCTCTAAGTGAATGTACAACACATGGCAGGATCATCTCTAAGGGGCTAGGAAACTCAGTTTTTAATCTACAAACTCTAGCTCTCATGTCTTATGCATGGCCAGGCAGGCTCCCTGATTAGAGAACATGCTCAGGTAGTGAGACTCGAGCATCTATTGGTTTGCGTACTATCCATAGGTGACTTGGAGATGGGCTGAGGGAATATAGGTGAGGAGAACCCACAGAACTAACTACAGTGCCCTTAACTACCACACTATCCTCTGAAGGGCAAAGTATGTAGAGATGAACTAGGGCAAGCTTAATTTGGATGAACCAAAGAAATAACTCAGTTTCTCTCTGTACAGGTAATCCTGGCTATGAAGTTTCTAAGACATCAACACTCTAGTGAACCTGACTATTATGGTTTGAATGTGTCCCCACCACTTAAGTGTTGAGTTTTGTTTGTGAGGGGACTAGAAGGGTGAAAACTTAATCCTACTAAAGTGTCAAGCATTGGGGTCTTCTAGGAAGAGATTAAAATGAAGGTCATCAGGGAGGGGTCCTCATGGTTGAAGCCTGGTGGTTTTATAATGTGATACACAGACATAGACATGTTCTGTTCTTCACAAGCTCCTGCCCTCCATCATGTTATGTACCAGCAAAAAGACCCTCAGCAGATGCAGCTCCTGGACCTTGGACCTCCAAACCATAAGTTGAATAAACCTCTATTTTTATAATTTACCCTGACTCAGTTGATTCTATTATCAGCAACAGAATCAATGAGAATACTGACCTTTCACTTGAGGAATTAGAGGCACTGAGAGTGTATAAGTAACTCATACAAGGTGATTGAATTTATAAGAAATATACATAAGATATAAAGCCAGAAAATCTGCTCAAGAGCCCATTCTCTATTTTTTAAAAATAATGATTTATTTTACTTTATTTATTATTATTATTAAAATGAGAAAGCAAGCTGCCAGGTCCAGGACTCGAACCACAGTCAGCCATGTGGGAGTCCAGCACCCTAACCACCACGCCACCTGGCAGTCCTCAAGAGCCCATTCTCCCTTTTGTTTTGTTTTGCTTTGTTTTGAAGGGAGAGATTTTTTTAATAGGGCACGTGTACTCATCAGAGAGACAGAGAGTGACAGAAAAATAAAAAGTGAGAAATCACCCCTCAGGGTGGATGGCCATGCTGCAATCCCTTCTCCTCCACTCTCCTCTCAGAATTTTGAGCATGCATGCACATGCACCTAGAATGAGTTTTAAGCTGCAGAGTCTGAGACTCAAACTGTTGTCAACTACATGGGAGTCAGAAAATAAAGGAATCTGTGCTGGGAACAGTGGTGCTATTGCCTTCCATGGAGGAGTTTTCTGAAAATTAGCCTTGTACTTAGCATATAGATAAAGTTCAAAATGGAAGCCATGAATTAGCTCTTCAGTACAGCTCCTTTCGGTAAGGACATTTGAGTATTAGAGGTCAGTTTAAAGTTACCTCTTGGGATTGTGCCAAGCCCATTTCTCAACTGGAACTAGCACACCCCTATCAGAGGGGTATCCTGTATCTTGGCAAAAGCTCTGAAGTTAAAACTCTGAACCATCACTTGTGACCACTGAGTTTTCACATGATTTTGTTTTACCAGTTTTGCACATGCATAAATCATCCTCTAATGCATGGGTGAGTTGTTAGTCTCTCTCTGGCAAGTGAATTCCTGCAGGGCTGAAGCTGAACCTTTGTTTTCTTCAGATAGTAGTGTGCATACAAGAAGTACATAATACAGTACATAATGTGGGTGGCGTGGTGGCTAGGGTGCTGGATTCCCACATGGCTGACCTCAGTTTGAGCCTTGAACCCATTGGCTTGAAAATCATGCAAGGTGCATGTGTGTGTGTCCAAAATTCCTGAGAGGATGGAAAGGAGGGGATTGTGCTATGGCATCCTCCTTGAGGGCTGATTTCTCACTTTCCCTCTTTCTGTTTCTGTCTCTCTCTGGTGAGTGCACATGCCGTCTGACAAAAATCTGAAAAAAAAGGAAGAGGTACATAACACATGTTCTCAATGATCCAATGCACCTCATGCAAACATTCTCTCTCACGAAATCACTGTAGAAACCACCTCATTTTATGGCTTTTTTATTTTAAACTTTACCAGTAGCTTAATAACTGATTACTAGACAAACTTCCACAGTTATGAAGATATTATTCCTTTTTTGGGGGGGATCTTTCTCATTTAAAACGTAACCTAAGAGATCCAGAAATGACCGAGAGCTTATCATATTGTCCAGCGAGCCAGCTGCATATTAACATGGCTAACCTCGCTGTCTACCAAAAGTTGAAGCTAAAACACCTGAAATGTCTTTGTCCGCTTTTTCTATTTGAATTAAAAAGTAAAGTTTTGTAAAAGGTTTATTCACATGAATATTCATATAACCATGCTCAGTGTTAAACTGTCTTTTAAATTTTTTTGTTTTATTTTATAATTTTCAATTTACATTTCCTTGTACATCTTTGTGAGTTGCAACATGAATTTTCAAAATATGCATGCAGGGTGTGATGATCAAATCACAGATATCATAGTCATCATTTTCTTTTTTATTTTTGGAGAGGTTTTCGCTATAGGGCGCGTACGCTCGCCAGGCAGACAGAGAGAGACATAGAGACAGAAAGTGAGAAATCACCCCCCAGGGGGGATGGTCACGCCATAATCCCTTCTCCTCCATTCTCCTCTTGAGATCTTGGGCACACACGCACATGTGCCCGGCGTGAGTTTTAAGCCACCGGGTCTGGGACGCGAACTGCGGTTGACTACGTGGGAGTCCAGCGACATAGCCATTACGCTAACTGCTGGTTCCCAATCATAGTCATCATTTTCAGCAAAGAACACATTTAAAATATGTGTGCGTGTGTATACACATGCATACATACATACATATATTTATAAACATAAATTTATATTTATTATATTTAGATTAGCAAAGTCTGCTTTTTCAGTAAGCTGTAGTGTACCATCCTACAACCCACTTGCTCCATCTACCTGCATTCCTGTGTCTTCTAAATACTTTTTTTTTTCTGACTCCCATGTATCGCTCCTACCTCCACACACCCTACACACCCTCTAGTATCTATGGTGTGTTGGCCTTTTAAAGAAGGGTGCTCTTGCTTCTGTGCAATAGGTTGACAAAGAAATAAAAACCATGTGTTCCAGTCCCCTTATTCCTGAGACTTTTGATTAAGCTTCCAGGTCCTAGGCCATCAGCTTTTGGATTGTCTATTAGCAGCATCTAATTCGAATTAAGTGTTATTTCACTTCTAGGCATTGCATTAAGGTCTATCCTCCAGCATGCAAACTTTTAAGTTCAAATCTTTAGATTCTATAGAACAATGCAGTTTACTGCTTTGCTGTTTCTGGAAATTTTACGTAATTAAAGAACTTAAAATGTTTGAACAGACTGCTGAGGGAATGATTTGTGATCATCAATATGTTCTTGAGCATAGCCTGGGTTCATTGGGAATATTTGTTCCATTCTGACAATAGGTTATGAAGCAAGCTAGCAGAACAGGGGTTAAATCCTTAGGCTCTGGTATCAGATGAACCAGATTCAAGTCCTGAAATGTGTGTGTCCAAAATTCCTGAGAGGATGGAAAGGAGGGGATTGTGCTATGGCATCCTCCTTGAGGGCTGATTTCTCACTTTCCCTCTTTCTGTTTCTGTCTCTCTCTGGTGAGTGCACATGCCGTCTGACAAAAATCTGAAAAAAAAGGAAGAGGTACATAACACATGTTCTCAATGATCCAATGCACCTCATGCAAACATTCTCTCTCACGAAATCACTGTAGAAACCACCTCATTTTATGGCTTTTTTATTTTAAACTTTACCAGTAGCTTAATAACTGATTACTAGACAAACTTCCACAGTTATGAAGATATTATTCCTTTTTTGGGGGGGATCTTTCTCATTTAAAACGTAACCTAAGAGATCCAGAAATGACCGAGAGCTTATCATATTGTCCAGCGAGCCAGCTGCATATTAACATGGCTAACCTCGCTGTCTACCAAAAGTTGAAGCTAAAACACCTGAAATGTCTTTGTCCGCTTTTTCTATTTGAATTAAAAAGTAAAGTTTTGTAAAAGGTTTATTCACATGAATATTCATATAACCATGCTCAGTGTTAAACTGTCTTTTAAATTTTTTTGTTTTATTTTATAATTTTCAATTTACATTTCCTTGTACATCTTTGTGAGTTGCAACATGAATTTTCAAAATATGCATGCAGGGTGTGATGATCAAATCACAGATATCATAGTCATCATTTTCTTTTTTATTTTTGGAGAGGTTTTCGCTATAGGGCGCGTACGCTCGCCAGGCAGACAGAGAGAGACATAGAGACAGAAAGTGAGAAATCACCCCCCAGGGGGGATGGTCACGCCATAATCCCTTCTCCTCCATTCTCCTCTTGAGATCTTGGGCACACACGCACATGTGCCCGGCGTGAGTTTTAAGCCACCGGGTCTGGGACGCGAACTGCGGTTGACTACGTGGGAGTCCAGCGACATAGCCATTACGCTAACTGCTGGTTCCCAATCATAGTCATCATTTTCAGCAAAGAACACATTTAAAATATGTGTGCGTGTGTATACACATGCATACATACATACATATATTTATAAACATAAATTTATATTTATTATATTTAGATTAGCAAAGTCTGCTTTTTCAGTAAGCTGTAGTGTACCATCCTACAACCCACTTGCTCCATCTACCTGCATTCCTGTGTCTTCTAAATACTTTTTTTTTTCTGACTCCCATGTATCGCTCCTACCTCCACACACCCTACACACCCTCTAGTATCTATGGTGTGTTGGCCTTTTAAAGAAGGGTGCTCTTGCTTCTGTGCAATAGGTTGACAAAGAAATAAAAACCATGTGTTCCAGTCCCCTTATTCCTGAGACTTTTGATTAAGCTTCCAGGTCCTAGGCCATCAGCTTTTGGATTGTCTATTAGCAGCATCTAATTCGAATTAAGTGTTATTTCACTTCTAGGCATTGCATTAAGGTCTATCCTCCAGCATGCAAACTTTTAAGTTCAAATCTTTAGATTCTATAGAACAATGCAGTTTACTGCTTTGCTGTTTCTGGAAATTTTACGTAATTAAAGAACTTAAAATGTTTGAACAGACTGCTGAGGGAATGATTTGTGATCATCAATATGTTCTTGAGCATAGCCTGGGTTCATTGGGAATATTTGTTCCATTCTGACAATAGGTTATGAAGCAAGCTAGCAGAACAGGGGTTAAATCCTTAGGCTCTGGTATCAGATGAACCAGATTCAAGTCCTGAAATCTGCATTCTCCTGCTGTGTGAGCTGGGTGATGTGATGCTGCTGCTGCTTATTCTTTCTTCTTCATTTATTTTTTGAAATGGGGTAATATTTATCTTATATGGTTACTTGGGGGTTGTATAAGATTGCACATAAACGACTTAGCATAAAAAGAGGCACATATCGAGCCCATAACAGTTGGCTATTTATACCCACATCCATTAAAGATCTTAATAAGCATCTGTTAAAAAAAAGAAAGGAAGAAAAAGAAAAATACCTTAGGATATGCTTTCAGAAATGAGAGAAAATTATATTGTCAATGTATTGAAGAAAAGCCAAAAGGAGGTGTTTGATGAATTCATGTCAACTTGGTCAGATTATCATAGTGTTTCCCTCCAGAGATTTTTGCCTTAGGGCGCATGCCCTCTATGGGGAGAGAAAGACACACACACACACACAGACAGTAAGACAGAATGTGAGACATCACCTTCCCGGGGTGGATGGCCATGCCACAATCCCTTCTCCATTCTCCTCCTGGGATCTTAGGCATGCACGCACACATGGCCTGGTGTGAGTTTCAAGCCACCAGGTCCAGTACTCAAACCACGGTTGGTCATGAAGGAGTTCAGCAATGTAACTGCTATGCCATCGGCCTGCCCCAGTAGTGTTTCTATTCTAACAGTGCCTCCTGCCATAGGCTTCTATGAGCACTAAGCAACACGAACCACAGTAAACACTCAGTAAACAACATAACTGCTGGTCCCAGGATCATTTTCTAATATACAAAATAGCACACCAAAGCCTTTCTCTCTTGGCCTCTGCGAGATGCCACTAAAAGGTGAAACAACTTAAATCCTTCACAGGCCTTGCTAGAAAAGCAGAAGGCAGAGACCAGCAGTGAGCATAATGCCTATGTCGCTGGACTCCCATGTAATCGACTGCTTAAACTCACGCCGGGCACGTGTGTATGCATGCCCAAAATCCCGAGAGGAGAATGGAGGAGAAGGGATTGTGCATGGTCATCCCCCCTGGGGGGTGATTTCTCGTTTTCTGTCTCTCTGTCTCTGTCTTTCTGGTGAGCGCACGCACCCTATAGCTAAAAACTTCTCCAAAAAAAGAAAAAAAAAAAAGAAAAGCAGAATGCAATTTGCCAACCTCCTTTTTCATTTCTGTGCTGATATTGGACTATCTAACATACTCAAACCTCCACAACAGGTGTTCAGAAAATAAACTGCCACAATGAACATGAGGATGGGAAATACAAAAATGTATTATACACTTTTTTTTTTTTTCCGTAGCTAATCTGGGAGTAGTGTGAGATGTACAACAAAAAACTCTTTAGCAGGATATTAAAACATCATTCACTGAGTCAAGCAATCAGGGGTACCCACCCCAGAGAAGGTGATAGTGGGCTCAAGGTCAACGGAGCTGTTTCTTTTTTTTTAAATTTAATTTAATTATTATTATTTATACATTTAATTGCTATACATCATTTAAATTGTAAAGAGACTTTTCTCTGAGAAGATTCTCAGAGGAAGAGAGTACAAGACAAAGCTGACCCCTGCCATCTGGAAAAGCACATTTTACATAAGCAGAAACTGTCACAAGGACAGTGAATGAAGAAGCCTGAAGTGGAGTAGGACTGGGCGTCTTCCCATTAGAAAAGGCTGCCA
This sequence comes from Tupaia belangeri chinensis, assembly GCF_000334495.1. Classification (NCBI taxonomy): domain Eukaryota; kingdom Metazoa; phylum Chordata; class Mammalia; order Scandentia; family Tupaiidae; genus Tupaia; species Tupaia belangeri. The sequence goes on along the minus strand of NW_006160041.1, from coordinate 3,802,467 downwards.
TGTAGGGAA
>NW_006160041.1:3775669-3802427 GCF_000334495.1 Tupaia belangeri chinensis | reverse complement strand
GCCCACAGGACAAAGGGCTGTCCTGACAACATCTGCAAAACCCCCAGTTACATGAAAGACATTAAGGAACACTGTTATTTACTGGAGAACTCAGCTGAATAATAATATAGCATATTCGAAGTCCCTTACACCAGCTGCATATGAATCAGGTGTCATCCTATAAACAGCAGAAACCCAATTTGATAAACACAGGCATTTTTACCAATCTCTGAAGCATGACTTTTTTTTTTTCCTGTTGTGTGACCTTAGACTCAAAAATGGAGAACATATTTTAGAAAGAATGACAATTTAAAAAGTTCACAAGGTAAAAGATTTTGAAAGAAGTACATTCTGTATCTCACTACATTCTGGGAAGTTCAATATATTATATTTGATCCATGGTTTTAGAGTAACTTGTTTCTCAGTGGATTTACCCAACCTGTCCCAAACTCATTCTAATTGTTACTGTTTGAAAAGAAGAAAGTGTTCACTCAACAAGTGTAATCTATCTACATAGGGCAATGGAATGTTCTAGATGCAACTGTTTCTTCCTGGGAGAAAAGAAAATTTCTACATTCTTATAGGTTGTGATCATATGGAAAATTATATTTGTGAGTAGGATGATTACAGTAAAGCCACCAGAGTTATCTTTTGCAAACAAAATAACTTCCTTTTTCAAGATTACAGAAGTCAAAGAAGAAGAGATAAGCCAGATCAAAAGGAACAGAATGTAAGCACTCTGACAAGTATGTGTGTTTAAGGATGAGTTTTTTTGACTGGCTCCTGAAGAAAAGTTTATGGTTCATATAAGAAATGCATACTGCAAATCTTTGAAATGAAGCATTCAAAGGAAGAAATTAAGCAAGGTAATAAAGTCCCACGTATGATTAATTTTATACTTAATAACTTACTGATTTATGTATTTGTTTGAAAACTTGTCAATTTGAGCATCTGTTAACCTGTGTGCATATAGTTACACACATGCACTATTCTCCATGAACTAGCTAAACTGGGCCCTTAGGGAAGATTTCAAAGCATCTTCTATATTTGACTTAAATCTCTTGGCTCCCCATCCAGCACTTTGTCCTGTGCTTTGGTAAGGAAAATATGCCAACCCGTTACCATGACCATGTCAAAGAAATGAGATTAAAAGTGGCCAGGTCATCAGAAATTTAGGGCCAACTCCTTCAGTTTCATCCCCATTGCACTCCTTCCTGCTCCCAATTAGTTACTGATAACTCACATATGGAGGGAAAAGCTGATGAGAATAGAGGTCCTGTTTTATTAGTTTCACTTTCACTGTCTTCTCTAAGCTGATCTCCTCTTCAGTGGTGTTGCCTAACTGGAAGTTCCATAATGACAGGGATTGCATCTATTCCATTTGTTACTGAATCTCCATTACCTTGAACAAACCTTAGCATGTGGGTATTATGATATCATAGAAATCAATAATGTTTGATTGTTTCCCTCCGGTTCCTAGCACAGAGCTCCAGAAACCCTTGGATTCATTGTCTTTTGTTTGAGATTCCTAATGAGAAGACTCAAGGGGGAAAGGCAGCTTTTAGATGTGGGCTGGGGCTGGTCACCAGGAACACTATCTGAGTAAAGGATCAGAACTTTCAGGCCCATCGTTTGATCTCCAGTTAGAAAAGAAGGGCTAGGCAATGAGTTTGGTCACCACTGGGCAATGATTTAATCAGCCATGCCTACCTAATGAAGCCTGGATATACACCTTTAAATGATAAGGTTAGGGAGCTTCCAGATTGGTGACCACAACAGTATACGGGGTGGATGACACGCACAGAGAGGGCATGAATTCTCTATGCCCACCTCTCCCCAGATGTTGCTCTATGCATCTTTCCCATTTGACTATTCCCAAGTTGAAATCTTTACAATAAACCAGTAGTGGTAAATAAGAACATATCTGAGTTCTCTGTGTAGTTCTAGTGAATTATCAAACCTGGGGGAGGTGTCATAGGAACCCCCAATTTATAGTATTTTTAATATCTTTTTCTAAAAGAATTATTCCATTTAACTTTATTTATTTATTTACTTAAATTTGACCAGAGAGAGGGAGAGAGAGAGAATGAGACTGAGAGCAAGAGCAAGAGAGAGAGAGAGAGAGAAAGTGAGAAAGCAAGCTGCCAGGTCTGGGACTTGAACCATGGTCGGTCATGTGGGAGTCCAGTGCCCTTAACCACCACATCACCTGCCAGTCTCCTCACCAATTTATAGTTGACAAGCTAAAAATATGGGTAGCCAGGAGATCTGTTTGCAGCTAGTGTCTAAAGTAGGGGCTGTTTTGTGAGACTGAACCTGAACTATGCTAATTCCTGGCAGTATCAGAATTGAATGGAATCATTGGACATCTAGTTAGTAGCAGAAGATTGAAGAATTGATTATCAGAAAAAAAAAGTGGTTAATGCCTATTTGTTACATAAATGATCAAAAGGAATATTTATTGAATAGTAAATTCAAATTTATGCCATTTAGATTTAAAATTGCAATTTTGGGTTCAGAATAATTTTTTCCTGTTCTTTGCACTTTGCTATGCTTTGCAGTTCTTTGCATGAGGGGCACTCAATAAAAAGTTGCTGAATAAACAAAGATCTTTTAGGAGGATGAAGTAAATGTCTATTTCTTATAATAAGGGTGATTCTAGAAATGACAAGTGCTGTCTAGTTATCATACTGTCCATCAGTGGCAGGTATTAGTGTTGACCAACTGAATATTTTCAGTAGTTTCTGGTATGTGGTAAGATTTCACTCCCTTTGTCTTTAAATATTTGACCTAGCCATGTAACTTGTTCTGGTCAGAGTGACTGGCATTACCTCTGGGTGGAAGTGGTAAGGATCAGTTTATGCTTCACTACTCTCTCCTCATTTTATCATGGTGGCCAGCCATGTTCTAAATGGTGACTGCTCCATCAGCCTGGGTCCTCAAGTGAAGGCAATATGACACCGAGCTCCCGGTTCACCAGAGATAGAAATGTAATACGAGTGAGGAATAAGCTTTGTGGTTTTAAGCCACTGTTATTATGAAGGATCCTAGCCTCTCCTAACTAGTACAGAAAAGCTCTATTTATCATTTCAGTGTACAACACTATGTTGTAAGTAATTATAGCTGTACACTGCTATTTTCAGAAAACAACATGTGTTCAAACTGAATAAAATAGATGATGAATATGACACTTTTTTTAGCCCATGACTGAAATGGAATAAGTACTTCATAAAAATAGCTATTATTCTCATTATTTGTAGAATTAATTTTGACAGATCCAGATAAAAATTTAGTATATATCAACTGATAACTACATTTTTAAAGATATTCTAATGAGCACTATAGTAATAAGGTAGATAAGTTATGTTCAACATATGTTCACATATATGACTTTAACAACTCACTTAAACTCTCTAAATTTGTTTACTCCTCTGTAAAACATGCATTAGAAAAACTCCACTCTGAAAATAAATAAGATATGTAGAAGCGTTAAACCTGAAAGGATTCATTTATTGTAATATAAAAGATGAAACACCAAAATCCACAACACTTGTTTTCTCCCCCCTTAGTTAAACTGTCCATTTGATATTCTAGAAAAAAAATTTACCTAAAAGTCAATTCTTCTCTACTTGTAGAATCTAATAATATGAACTCATTTTCTTCTTGGGAAATAGATATTGAAAGTAATTGCCAATATGAAAGTAAATTGGCACATGACCTATATGGAATGTTAGTGTTTTGGTGCCATATTTCAACAACTGTATCCCAAGATGTCTATATTGTTAAAAATTGAAAAAAGGAACCCCATTTCCAGTAAGTTGCCCAATTATCAGTAATATATAGTGTTGTGGATATTAACATCAAATGGAAATTTAAAGGCCATCTATCTTGATTTGCTATAATCCAAACTTTTAGACGAAGAATATTCCAGTCATAGAAAACTAATGGTTGGTCCATTCTGTATTATAGGAAACATTGTCATAAAAGCATTTGTCATAAAACAGACACTGAGAAAGTTCATATTTTTAAGAGTTATCCCTCAGACTGGAAGAATTACCCCTCAGACTGGAAGTAGAAATGTAGGTGTAGATGCCATTGAGCATCTGCATCCTCTACCAAGTGAGGACATAACACTGTGGATTGCTTCAGAGACAAAAGGAGGGGCAGAAGCCACCAACCTAACTTCTACTGTAATTCCCATCCTTCCTTCATATATGCCCAGTGCTTGCTCCAGAATTACCACTTTTATTTTACCTTCATGGCATTCACTCACACTTTTGTCCACAGGTATTTTCCCTCTAACCCCTTCCCATAGAATTTAACCGAAAGGCTCCCATCACAGTAAATCTTGTTTGCAACTTTTTAATATTTGTTGGTAAGACCATATTTTTTAACTAGAATTTTGAAATAAAATTATAATAGAATAAATTATCCTCCTATGGCATCTGTTAACATCATGTCATCTTCTCTAAGCTACTTAACCCTTCAATCTATTATTCTTTACTGGTCAAAATTGATGTTTTTAATTTCCTTTTGCCTTTTTCAAAACTCAATTCATTTGTCATTTGGAGTTTTAGGCTTTCTGAGCTTCATTGAACAATTGTATACTTCCCTTTTTGTTGTTGTTGTTTTATTTTTTTCCACTGTTGTATTTCCCTCCCTCCTTTTGGCATTTTTTAAAAAGGTTTTTGTCATGAGCATGTGCACTTGCCAAGGAGAGACAGTGAGAAGGAAAGTGAGAAATCATCCCGTAGGCGGTATGGCCACACTGCAATCCCTTCTCCTGGGGGGATTTTGGGCATACAAGCACAGGAGCCCAGCATGATATGCAAGTTGTCAGGTCCAGGACTCAAACCATGGTCAGCCATGTTGGAGTACAGTGCCTTAACCACTAAACCACCTGCTGGCCCCTCAGCATCTTTTTCACCATGAGTTTTCTAGCCAAATAAGTACTTTAGGTGAAGTTATCCGTCACCACATTTTCACAAGTTAGACTGTAGAAAGTATGCTTTTTGTTTTTTTTCCTTTTCTTTTTCTTTCTTTTCTTTTCCTTTTCCTTTTCCTTTTCCTTTCTTTCCTTTTTAGCTAGAGTCTATGTTTGGCAGGTGGAGCATTCATAGCTCTAGCTGAGCTGGAACTTCAGGACATAGAGGCTGAGCATGAAATAGCTAAGGAGTGGCATGTAAGGAAGTAGCCAAAGCAGAGGAAAGTTGGAGACACCTGTGCTCTTGGGGAAAGCTTTTGGGTACTAAAGGGCAACTCAAAACACTAAGTTCAAAAGGATAAATATGAATGAAGAGAAAAAAATATGAGTTCCTGAAAAAAAAATAGGATAAAGAGAGAGACTATTGATCAGCTCAACTCTGAAGGAAGAGACTTTTCATGAGACCTATATGCTCAGCAGTTCATTTTATAGCCTTTAATCAAAATATTCTACCCTTTCCCTCAACTGATCTCAGACACTTTAATGTTTAAGGTGTATATGTCAGTATTTCCTTTATTACATATTAAAATCCCATTCATGGTTACTTTTGTTCAAGGTTCTTTCACATCCTAATCCATATTCTCATTCATCGTTCTTTTTTCTGGAATAGCTTTTCGTTTTCTCATTCCCTTTATTGTGGAATGATTAGAATTTAGCATTTAAGAGTCTTTTGTGAGATTAAAGTTACCAAATAGTCTGTTGTTCTTTTTTCTAACACAGATATTTATTTGGGGCAGAGTCATGCATCCATAAAATTTAAGACAAGGATCACTTTTACCTTGCTTCAGGACCAACTTTGTAGTATACCTTAGGAAACAATCTGATATATAAAGCATCTCACCAAGTCTGTGTTTTCACACTCAGTTATGAGAGCTGTGAAGAGCAGTTTTCTTCCTCTAAGAGCCTGTGTGAATGATTCTTCATTACCCTGTTTATTTATCACCTGTGAACAAGGGACAATCATCTCTGGCCATTCCTATCTAGGACCCTACCACTCCAGATGTTGGTATCTCAGGAGGTCTAATACATCTTTGATCAGCAGTCTAGAATTGTCTGTTAGACCCAAATTCTGTTTGAAGGTCTCGTCAGCTGAAACCTAAATAATGACTGCTCTTCAGAATTCTTAATGTATCCCCTTACATAAGGTTATATATAACCTTTCACAAAAAGAATCTATTTTAATCCATGACTTCCATACTGTAACTTGAAATAGAAGTATAATTATTTTTTATCTCTCCTTCCTTTTAAATTACTTTCAAATATCTCTCATTTAATTAATTAAATATCACTCCAGCTTTTTTTCCAGGATTACTGAGGTGTTATGGGTTGAACTGTATCTCTCCAAAAACCCTTATATTGAAGTCCTTATCTCCAATAGGGCTTTAAAAGGGAATAATTAGGTTAAGAAGTATTAGAGTGGTTCCTAATATGGTTTGATTTGTGTCTTTACAAAACGAAGAAACCTAGACACAGACCTGTAGAGAGAGAGGATGACATAAAGAAATAGAAGGCAGCTATCTATAAGACAAGGAGGAAGTTCTGGAGCAAATTCTTCCCTTGTGGCCCTCAAAAGGCACTGTCCCAGCCAATACCTCTATCTTGAATGTCGAGCCTCCAAAACTATGAGAAAATAAGTGTCTGTTGTTTAGGTAACCCAATGGCCATTATGAAAGTCATTCTAGGTTTTGGATATTTTTATAAACCTGTGGCACTTTGTTAAAACAGCCTAAGCAGGGACCAGCAGATGGTGTAATGGTTACGTCACTAGACCCCCATGTAGTGGACCATGATTTGAGTCTTGGACCCGGTAGCTTAAATCTCATGCTGGATATGTGTGTGTGTATGCCCCAAATCCCAAAAGGACACTGGAGAAGAATGGACTGCAGCATGGCCATTCACCCCAGGGGGTGATTCCTCACTTTCTGTCTTGCTGTCTCTCCAGTGAGCACATGCATCCTATAGCAAAATTATCTCTCTAAAAAAAACACACCAAAAAATCCCCCAAAAACCCAGCCCAAGCAGATTAAGAAATGATATATGCCCTATCACTTTCCATGCTTCTCACACCTTAGAATAAAATCCCAATCACCTACCATGCTAGTAGGGTACCCCATCTCTCTCAATTCCTCCTAGATTTTTTTATTCCCCATCAAGACATGTCTTTTCCTACTGGCAAAGCTGACTTCCACAAGAGGACTTCTGCTGCTCCCTTCTCCCTGGGTCCTTCCTCAATGGATCTTCCCATGGTGAGCTCTTTGTATTCACGTCTCAGTAACTTTCTCCCTGTGTGTGTGTGTGTGTCTTTCTCTGGTCAAATTAAAATAAATGAATAAATAAATAATTCTTTAAAAAATTTGTGAACTGTTTTCTACTTGAGATGACATATCTTGCCTCCCAAGAGAAGAAACTCTGAATTTTGTGCCTCTGCTTTCAAATACAAACAGGCTGCATGTTTTCACTCCTGTGTCTTGACACATAAAATTTCCTTTGCTTGAAATCTACTTCCCTACCTTCCACACTGTACTGTGGCTCTCCTATTTCTCTTCTTCATGATGTTGCACAGAGGGCAGCTCTGTGGATAAACTTATCCCTCAAAGAGCTAAGCAGTCCTTTGTTGTGATCACACTACAGTGTAATTTATTTGTTTGTATATATTTTCTATTTGCTTCTTAAACGCAAAAATTATGTCATTCATATTTATTCACATTGTATGTCCAAAAATCTAGGATGATTTTTATAATGGCCATTGGGCAAATAATACTAAATAGAAAACTGAGTATCATTGCTCTGACTTTTCTAAAATCCTCTTCTTTTCTTTCTCCACATAATGGAAGACCTTGGGAAATGTGGCTCAGTCATTCACATGATTAAAAAAATATTAACTAACAGATTTTATAACCTACACAGAACTCTACATACTTGAAACCCTCAAACTGTAAAGTCTCTCTTTGACTGTTTTCATTGTTTTTATTCTCACATCTTTAATTCTCTATACTTGCACATCCCATTGACAATGGAAAGATATTTGTTGAGACTTGAGGTCATGTTTCACAGTCTACTCTTAGGCAAGCATCTCTTTCCAAATTCTCTTTTCTATTTGTTGAATATCTACCCATTTACCATCTCAGGTATTTTTAACTTTTTATTTCCTTTCTTTTTTATTAGAGGCTATTCTACCAAGTTCTACCAGTTTTTAATAAAATGGAATAGAGGGAAAACCTACTTGGGCAAATTATTCTCCTCATCCTCTTTATTTCTCTCTCATTTTGTAGCAATCACTTCCAGACCATTTTCTTGCACCTGTCCTTACCTCTTTCATTCTATTTTTCACACAACAGCTACAGTGTCCTTTAAAAACTAAAGCCAGATCACATCACTCTTCCACTCAATCCTCCCTCAGTGTAGAAACCAAAATTCCAGCAGTGGCCTACACAACCATTCACGGTCTGGTTCTCTGCTACATTGTGAACCTCAGCTGTTACTCACTTTGCTTTAGCCACATTAGCTTCCTCATTGTTTCTCAAACATTCCAGGCCCCTGGCTAAGTACCATTATACTACTCACTTCTCTGTCTTCATGGCTTTTCTCATAGATGGCCGCATCAATCACACCTTTCTTGTTTTCCTTAAAAATCACCTTGCCAACGGGGCATACCTTGACCTCTTTCTTTAAAATCATCAACTCTGGCTCTTTCACCCTGACACATCTTGTCCTCTTGTTTGTTGACTTCTCTCCAAAGAACTTATCACCATCTGCCATGCAATTGTATTTTCTTGTGTATTTGTTTATTGTCTGTGTCTTTCACTAGAACATAAGCTCCAAGAGGGCAGGGCTTTTTATTTCTTCTTCTTCTCTTCAGTTTTTCTTTTCCTTTCCCTCTATAGACAATGCTTAACACATATTTGGAACTCAAAATAAATGAATTGAATTGATGGATGCAATAACCTTATTTTACCTTAACAATCCATCACCAGTCCATGCATGTACAGTGAATGGGCCAATAGACTGGGAAGAAATATAAGGAGGAAGTGCACTGTGAATAGCAATTATTGATGGGAAACCACAGATACTGAAGACAGTTCAATTTCGGTTCAAAAATTCAAGGAAGATACCTTGGCTACAGTCAGTAAAAGAAGTGTTTAGAGAGTCCAGCATAAACTTGGGACTATTGCTGGAATTCAGTGGCGAAGGTATTATCTCCATGGTGAGCAGAGCCATTCGATAAGGACATATTAGATGCTATTGAGTCTTCTAGACCAGGAGTTGCCAAACTAGTACCACATAGGCCCTGTAGAGTTGATCCTGGGCCTGCCAAGTTTAGGGAAAGCCTACAGAACCAGAGCTACCACCCATTCCCATGGCCCAGTGCCAAACAAGAGCTTCTCAGATTTTAACTGTTTTCTAGTTAGGACTCCAGATAAGTTTCATTTTTTAAAAAACAAAAATGATTGCTACTGCTAAAAACACAGGCACAAACAAAAACTTCAAAATCATAGTACACTACACTGTTGAATATATATATTTGTAAAGGATTAAAATGGGGGGACCAGCAGTTAGCGTAATGGCTATGGCACTGGACTCCCACATAGTCGACCGCGGTTCGCATCCTGGACCCGGCGGCTTAAAACTCACGCTGGGCGTGTGTGTGTGTGTGTGGCCAATATCCCGAGAGGAGAATGGAGGAGAAGGGATTGCAGCATGGTCATCCCCCCCTGGGAGGTAATTTCTCGCTTTCTATCTCTCTGTCTCTCTCTGTCTGTCTGGCGAGTGCACACGCCCTATAGTAAAAATCTCTCCAAAAAAAGAAAAAAAAAAGGATTAAAATGGGACATTGGGGGCCAACAGGTAGTATAGTGATTAAGGTGCTAGAATCCCACATGGCTGACTGTGGTTCATGTCCCAGATCTGGTAGTTTGAAACTCATGCCAGGCACAAATGTGTGCATGCCCAAAATCCCAGGAAGAGAATGGAGGAGAAGGAATTGCAGTGTAGCCATCTACCCCAGGGAGTTGAAGGGTGAGGCCATACTCTCAGCTTGTACAAAGACACAACAAGATGCAGCACATGAAACTGAGTGGTTCACCATGAGTGTGCTGTGAGTCACCATTCATCAAATCATTGAATACATCTTACCAAAAAGCCCATGTGAAAAATATTATCAAACTATGTAGTAGGAAAATATAATTGAATGATGGGCATTTAATTTTTTTCACTGATAATAAGAACAAGTTGTGTCTCCATTTTTCCATTTGCAACCATGACATTAAAAAAAAAAAAAATTGGGGCCAGCAGTTGGGTTGGAGGTTAAGGTAGCTGGATCCCACATGGTCATCTGTGTGACTGGAGTCCTAGGTATATGTGCATGTGTGCCCAAAATCCCAAGATGAGAATGGAGGAGAAGAGATTGTGACATGGCCATCCCCTTCGGAGTGATTTCCATCTCCCTCTCTGTCTCTAGAGAATAGATGCACCCTATACCAAAACCTTGAAGAAGAAAAAAAAATCAGATTTGATGTTCAGTCAAGGCAATTGTGTATGGTTCCTTAAGGTCTAAACATCTATATCTCTTTCAAAACATCCTATACCCCAGAGACTTGTGTTTTACTCATTCTTCTCTAAGTAAGATTTTTAAATTCTTACTTATACTGTGCTTTATTTCAGTACGTGTTACTGTGGCAAGTGGCTGCAAGTCCTCTGGGAAATAAAGTCAAATGTGAACATGCAGAAAAAAGCATGCTTTCAAACCACAGCAAAACAGCTTTGGGAAAACTGTATGTTTGTTAGGATGCTATCTGGTATGAGGGGGATTCAAAAAGATTGTGGAAAATGGAATTAAAATACAAGTTTATTTTGGTGCAAAATTTTTTCCAAATCCATCCATAGTTATTCATAATATACACATTCCATGAAATCTTTTTTTTTTTTTTGAGAGGTTTTTGCTATAGGACACGTGTGCTCGCCAGACAGAGAGAGAGACAGAAAGCAAGAAATCACCCCCCAGGGGGGATGGCCATGCCGCAATCCCTTCTCCTCCATTCTCCCGTCGGGATCTTGGGCACGCACGCACACGCACCCAGCGTGAGTTTTAAGCCACTGGGTTCAGGATGCAAACCGCAGTAGACTACATGGGAATCCAGCAACATAGCCATTACGCTAACTGCTGGTCCCCACATTCCATGAAATCTTTGAAGACTAATTTATGTTTCATATACATCCCATTTTGTCTGGTCTGTTTTTTATTAAGTATTTACCAACTTCCCCACAGCAGCCTTATCACGTAATGGCCTTCTGGATACAAGCTCATTGATTACAACATGACTAAAATATATTGATGGATGGCTCAGTATGCAGGGTGAGAGGTACTGCTGTGTCAATGAGGCTTAGCATCATCAAAGCCATCTTGTCATGACTCGAATATAGATGAAACACATCTCACGTCTGCAAGTAATGTGAAGCTCAAAAGAACGTCAGTTAGAGCACTGGTGGATGATGCAGGTTCTGACGTCACACCTACCTGGGTTCTGATCCCAATTCAAAGACTTACGGATCTGTGTCTGACAAGTTACTACTCCCTGGGTCTTAATTTTCTCATTTTAAAAATGATAACAAAATGAAATAGGATTTACTTCAAAAGGTTGTTTAAGTGTTAAAATAAAAATGATATGCAAAGATCTATGGGACTTAAAAATAGTAGGACTAAATGGAATTAATCCATGAGCTTATTTTGGTGCAAAATTTAAAAAAAATCTATGCATACTTTTTTGTAATGCGCATTTCCATGAACATTTTGAAGATCCCATAGTAAACACTAAACACTAATGCATACATCATGTTATTGCTACCATAAAATGATTATAATCACTATAGTGTCCTGCATCAAGTTCCAAACAATATGGAAATACTAGAACTCTAAATGGAAAGTTAGAAGTCAAGTTAGAAGTTGAAGATAATTGGTTCTGGATCTAGGTTTCAAAAATCTATTGAGAAATAGAAGAAAAACTTGGAAAAATTATTTTCAGAGTATCTGTGAGTTTTCATGGCTTAAAGCTTTTATTCAACAAAATGTACTGTGTCCTTTTTATATGCCAAGCATGAGTTGGTGCTGTTAGCAACAGTAAAGGACACTCAGGAGGTTTCTGACATCATGTGTCTTTCATTCCAGTGGAAAGACAGCTAATAATCAAGGAAATTAATGAAAATGATAACTCCAGGGAGTGATAAGATCAATGGAGAAGATAAAATGGAGCCAGGTCCTGAGAGTAGGCAAGATAAGGGCAAACCAACATAATAGCATCAGGGAGGCATCTCCAAGGAATGACATTTGAGCTGACAAAGGATGAGAAGTAGCCAGCCCAGGGACGATCTTCAGAAAGGATGCAGTAAGCCTGGAGGTGGTGACGAGTAGTCTTAATTTGGTTGTTATAACAGCAACAAAAGATAGGTTAAAAAGTTAACAAGAAATATTCATGACAGAAGGTTTGCAGCTGGTCAAGGATGTGATCCTCTTTACAGTCTTTCAAGGTAACTTCCACTGACAGGTGCACTCAACATAAGAGAACACTACATGTAATCCCTTTATATGTGATATGTAACCTGTTCAGTCATATGGCTGGTACATGGAGCAGCTACAGTGTGAATCTGTGCCCTCAGATTCTGGTCATGGTGCTCTTCTTCTTCTTCACTGTTTTTTTTTTTTTTTTCTGTAGGGCACGTGCACTCACCAGAGAGAAAGAGAGAGAAAGAGAAACAGAAAGTGAGAAATCACCCTCCAGGGGGAATGGCCATGCCACAGTCCATTTTTCTGCAGTCTCCTCTTGGGATTTTGGGCATGCATGCACATGCACCCAGTGTGAGTTTTAAGCCACTGCATCCTGGCCTTGAACTGCAGTCAACTATGTGGGAGTCCAGCAACATAACTATTATGCTATCTGCTGGTTCCTAGTCATGGTGCTCTTTAGGCAATATTCACAAAGAAAGTAAAAGTTCATATCCTGTGAATTCTCTCCCACAGTAAGAGGAGTATGTTTACTTTGGATAGAACACTTTAGAAGAAACTTAATACCCAGAAAATGGAACAGGAATGTCCAACAGTATGACAACTATCAGACTTTGAATGACTGAAAGATCTGAGTGTAGTTAGCTACATGAATAAAGAAGGCAAGAGGAAGATGTGAGAGTTTTCTTTAGATGTTTGAAGAAATATTTTATAGCTAAATGACTGGTAAGTAAGTCTGTGGGTGGGTAAATGGGTGGTTAGATAGACAGATAGAGCAAATATTGTTTAATATATGCCTAAAAAATAATAATCAATATGAAAACAGAGGTGGCAGTAGATAATGACCAAGACTAGTCAGAGAAACAAGTCCCAACAATCAAGAACTTCCTGTGTATGGAAGAACATGACAGATGAGACAGAAAATTCCTCATAGCAGCATGAAGATATTTTTTTTTTAACTTTGGTTTTCTTTTTTTTTTTAAGATTTATTTATTTTATTTGTTTATCCATGTTCTTCAATTTGACCAGAGAGAAACAGAGAAAGAGAGAGATGGGAGAGAAAGAAAGCTGCCAGGTCCAGGACTTGAACCATGGTCAGCCCTGTGGGCATCCAGTGCCCCAACTACCAGGTCACCTGCCAGCCCTTAACTTTGGTTTTCTATAGAGCACATGAGCTCATTACACTACAATCCCTTCTCCTCCACTTTCCTCTCAGGATATTGGGCACTCATGTACGACCGCTCAGTGTGATTTTCAAGCTTCTGGGTCTGGAACTCCAATCATGAAGTCAGCCATGTGGGATCAAGCTGGTCAGAAGATAATTTTTTAAACCAAAATATCATTGCTGACTACAACGGGTCTGTAAAAGAGACTTCTATGAGGTTTGAAACACTGGAAGAGATAAATATGGGAGTTTCTTACAACTCTATACTCCTCAGTTCTATAATGAAAAGGGTATAAAATAATTGGGTTTAGGCAACCAGCAGTTAGCGTAATGGCTATGTCGCTGGACTCCCACATAGTCGACCGCGGTTCGTGTCCCGGACCCGGTGGCTTAAAACTCACGCCGGGCGCGTGTGCGTGCGTGCCCAAGATCCCGAGAGGAGAATGGAGGAGAAGGGATTGCGGCATGACCAATCACCCCTAGGGGGGTGATTTCTCGCTTTCTGTCTCTATGTCTCTCTCTGTCTGTCTGGCGAGCGCACGCACCCTACAGTGAAAATCTCTCCAAAAAAAAAAAAATTGGGTTTAGATAGAAATAGCATTAAGGAGAGTGTTAAGCCATCCAGGGCATTAAGCAATGCCCACAACTAGGGTCAGCATGTGGTGTGGTGGTTGGCTCCCACACAATCAACCGTGGATCGAGTCCTGGATCTGGTGGCTTGAAAATCACACCAGGTGTAAGTGTGTATATGCACGTGTGTGTGTGTATGTCTGTTTAAAATCCTGAGAGGAGAACAGAGGAGAAGAAATTACAATGTGGCCATTACCCCCCCGGGGGGGGGTTCTTACTTTCCTTCTCTCTCTCTCTCTCTCTCTCTCTTTCTTTCTCTCTCTCTCTCTAGAAAATGCACATGCTCTATGGCAAAGTCACACACACACAAAGTAATGCTCACAACTACATTACATTATTTCTTATTGGAATGAGTTATTTCTCATTATGCATACATGGCCTATTTTCTCAAGATATGCATTAAATGCCTATCACCTTTAATTTATCAATTGGAAAACAATCTGTACATAGTCACATATTGAATTCTATCATACATAGCATGGGCAATGTACATACAAATTGGAAAGCCTGTGTACAAAATCTATTCTAGAAAATATGGGCTAAGGAATGTTTGGCTAATATTACATAGCTCAATGTTCACACACTCCTTAATCTACTTAATTTTTCCTTAAACCTCTACGTCCAGTCTGACCAGCTGAAAAACTGTGATGGTGGAGACAGAAAAGTAGCCATGTGACCTAAAGTTAAATGTGTTTTTGGGGATATCTTGGGATGTTCCAGAGATGCTATCCTAAAACACCTTATAATTTATGAAGAGTTTATAAGACTATGGAAAAACACTGACTTTCTATTAAGAGAATTAATCTGATTTTAACTATGGAAAAAATTAAAAGAAAAAATATTTAAAGAAAATGACAAATGGTTATCCCTGTCTTTTTCTGTGGTTTGATAGGATGGAAAGTTTCTTCTTTCTACTTTTAAGGAATGCTGATTCATCTGTCAGGATTATTTTCCCTACTTCTGCTAACAGATATGACTTCCTGAGTTTAAGGAGTGTCTGTGATTCAGGTTGAGTCAAGTACTGTAAATGTCCTGTTGGTCACATCCAAGTTACTCCATGTTGGCGCAATCTCCAGAAAGAAACACATTCCCCACACCAATGTCATGCAAGTTCTTTCCTATTTTTCTAAATAGTTTTGGCAGGAAAAGCTTTTCTTTCCTCTATGGTCATATGGCCTTATATTTAATGGCTGCAATCTGCAAAACCATGGAGGATTTCTGGAGACAACAGCTCTAAAAACAAAAAGCCCAATGCAAGGAAACTAGGAGAAAAGGGACAGAGAATATGAATAACAGCCCTTTAACCTAGATCCGAGTTTCTCAAACTAGTCATTGAAGCCAGCTCATCTCTGGCGCTTTGTGAGGTTCTTGCAATGGACTTGCATAGGGTCAGAGAAATAAGGATGCACTGCAGACAATTCTTTCCCTCAAGAAATATTGTTTGGTAGAAACGTAGAAATATTGTTTGGTAGAAAAGTTATGTTGTGACCATTCGTATTAACTGGACAGAGTGGAAAAGGATAAGTGTCACAAGAGAAAACATAATAGCAATCAACAAGTAAGGGTGTTTATAGGAAGCCTTGATTATATTTAGGAATCAAGAAAACCATGTGGTGGTATACCTGATATTTAAGTGGTGTCAGGACATGGATTAGACATAGAGGAAGTATTGAATGGGAGATTGTGGATGGAAGAAATAATAGAGGCAGTGGAGATTAGAAAACAAAGGTAGAATGTGGTTGCCGTTCAATTTGGTTGGCATGCAGAATGCCGTGTGAAGAGAAATTTGGGAGAAATAAAACTGGGAAATATGACTTATGCCTTCAATGAATTTGTATTTGATTCACTAAATTATAATTATACAATGGACTAAAGAGATCTCTGTTCCATTTTTACTAAGTATCATGAATGCTTCATCTTTGATAGCAATTAGAATTATGTTATAATCAAGTTTAACAAATTAGTCTAATTAATGATCAGTGCATTGATTTTATGGCTTAATTCTCTATCAATGACACGAGAAATATAATTGTACTTTTAATTTTATTTAGCTATCCCCATATAGACTCGTTATTCTAGCTTTTGTTCTTGAAAGGGACAATTTTCTATTCTATCCAATCTTATTTTTTTAAATTGTTTATCTTGGCTTAAGTAGCAACTATGGTAATCCCCTAAGATATTGATTTTTGAATATACAACATGAACTTTATCCACTTTAGTTTTATTATTTTCATGTGCTCTCAATAAATTATATTTATAGATTATTAATTATCTTTCAAGTTGGGAAAATATTAATATGCTTTGTAGGAGAGTGCTATATTATGTTTATCATGTTAGATATGATTGGCTTTTAAGCTGATTATATTGGGTTGTTCAGAAAAGTCATGACACATTTTTGCATAGAAAAATATGTCAGGATTTTTATGACTCAATATTGTACCCAGATCACACAGACTTATATAAAGAAAAAAAAAAACTTATGCTATGAGGCACTAAAGAAAAAAAATCAGAAAATTCATTAGCTCTCCTTTGAAATGGCTGTCTAGTTGTCACTGAGTTACTTCAAGTCAAGACGACAGGACTGAAAAGACAGGTATAACTCAGATCTGAAGGATCTTAAAGGTGGATGCCGTCTGACCTAAACTCCAAGGCAGAGGGCACTGCTGAAGGACCTAGGTGAGAAGAGTTAGTTTGGAGATTAGCAGGTTAGTGGGTGCGGGATAATGCGAGAGAACAAAGCAGTGGAGTCAGGAAGAAGAACTGCAGCACTATTACATTGCTATCACGACAGGTAAAGAATATTTAGGTCAGATCATGGAATGGGAAATAAGAAAAAAAGTTGTAAAAATCAGCTTAGGGAAAGGTCATCAGGATCTAGAAGCTGACTGAAGATGGGGAAGTAGAGAGGTCAGTGGAAATGAAGAAATGAATCCAAGTTTTAATTCCAGCTAGCAAGAACAGTAAGAACACCTGGGATATGAAGGACAAAGCCATAGGAAGGAGAAATCAGGAGTGACAAGTACTTTGAAGGAACAGATCCTGGGTTAGAACTGTCAGCAAATCACTTAAATAAAAGTAGCCTTAGCTGAAAGTAAGAAGTTCGAATTTGAGGGAGAGGTTAAGATTCTATTTAGAAATCATCTATTTTTGATTGCTGGAAATCATGCCTATAGAAGTAGTAGTTTAAGCCGTGAATATTGATGTTCCCTTAAAGAAAGGGAGAAAAATGAAAACAGTGAGGTCAAGAACTGGTTAGTTTACTCAGTTGCCTTGAATTTCTACCTGGTTTAGTCTCATTAAACAGGTATTCTGAACCTCAGCGTTATTGACATTTTCAGCTGGGTCCTTCTTTACTGTGGTGACTGTCCTGCATATTCTGAGTTTTATGGCAGCATCCTGGCCTTTACCCAAGAAGTCACCCCTTCCTCCAGCTATGACAATCAGAAAATGTCTCCAGACATTGAACATGTGAACCATTCTACACTCTTGAGTTTCATGATGGAAGAAATATAAGAGAACACTTTTTCTTAAATACCAGTTAATGTGATGCATAGTTTCAAATTGGACTATTAGACAAATGGCTTCAGTATATGTTGTTTTACATACTAATCACATACTTCCAGGTCCCAAAAGGTCATGAGAATCTAACATGAGTTTCTTCTTCTCTGATGTTAATAATAAACAGTGGGCCAGTCCCATAGTACAGTGGTTAAAAGGACCTGGGTCACTCATGGCTGACTGTGGTTCAAATTTCAGCTCTGGAGACTTGAAAAACACATCATGTGCATTTGCATGTTTTAAATCCTGACGAAATGGAGAAAGGAAGAAGAGGGACAGTGGCATGACCACACCTTGTTAGGGGTGCTTTCTCCCTCTTGCTCTTTGTCTCTCCTGCCTCTCTGGCAAACACACACATTCTCTGGCAATAAAGTAATAATAATAATAACTAAAGAAGAAAGACTTAAGTGTATGATGACTTAAAAGGCAAAGTCATAATAAAAAGTCACTGGTGGGGTGAGTTACAAATTTCAGCATCATCTGGAAAACAAAAACAAAGAGAAAACTTCTTAACTTTGGTTTGCTTCATGGCAATTCATATTTCAGGAAATGGAAAAGGTGCCATTTGAAACATGTCTGAGGTTGCTATGCCAGGTAGTATACTAAGCTGAACTATGAAGATGAGGCTTCCTGGTTTCTGTCCTCAGGTTTAGGGAAGAAAAAGAGCATGACTCCTGCTGTGTAAGAGTCAAGTGTTCAGTACAGTGTTGTGGGAACTTGGGGGAAGCAGGGCTTCCAAAGCAAGGCTAAGCTTCACAGTGGGAATCACAGTTGATCCTAGACTCCATGGATGAGTGCAAGTGAACAGAAAGGTAAGTGATAGGACAGATGTCACAGACAGAGGGGATGCAGTGTGTGCACACCACGCAGCCACAAGCAACACGGTTATGTTCAGAGAATAGCAATCATATGACATTTCTAGAGCATGACACTCAAGGTAGGTGGCCAGTCCCCAGTCACAGGATTCAACAGTAGCACAGCACTCCAAGATGCTCAGGCCTCGTGGAAAGGCCCTCGGCTCACAGTCTAAAGTCTCCCTGTGCATGCTATGGCTGTAATCTGGGCTGAGGGAAGTTTGGATTGAGCACATCATGAAGATTCTCTTGGTGGTAGCTCTCGCTCTCTCTGTCTCTCTCTCTCATGAAGAAATTAAAAAACATTCAAGGTAGATAGGGGTTTCTTCTGGACTCAAATAGACATGGATAGATCATCAAAGGACTTGTATATGAGGCAAATATATTACATTTTGTTCTAGGGCTAACTGGAAACCATTGAAGAATTTGGAATGTATCATTCATGTATTAATAGTTTGACTAAGAATTATCATATTAGAATTAGGTGTTAATTTTGATTTTAACATAGAACATATCCTTTTCTTCTGCCTTTTCCTCCTCCTTCTCTTTCAAGTACAGTAAATCCTAGGTATCCACAGGGGATTGGCTCCACGACCCCCTGTGAGTACCAAAATTCAGGGATGCTCAAGTCCTTTATATAGGACGGCATATTTGCGATGAAACCTATGCACATCTTCTCATATAGTTTAAATAATCTCTAGGTTACTTATAATACCTGATGCAATGTAAATATTATGCAAGTGATAATTATACTATTTGTTTTTTCCCTTCATATTATTTATTGTTGCATATATTTTTTATGAATATTTTTGATTCACAGTTGGTTGGATACCTGGATGTGGAACCTAAAAATATGTAGGATCTATTATACTTCTAAAACTTTAAATCTTCCAAGAAAACGTTAAGTGGTATTTTAAAATAGCATATTTCAAATAACTTTACAAAATGTATATAATAACATCAATGTATCACATATAATAAGAAATTAAATACATATAGAAAAAAATAGGAGTCGGTTAAATGCACTCCAAGTTAAACATAAACTGGAAATGAGCTCTTAATACCAGAGAAAGAAGCTATTCCTTCACAGAATTAACGGTCACAAGGAAGTGAGGCATATCTATGTATTGCCACCAGGGGGTGCTCGAGTGTGGAATTCTGCACAAAGTCTCTACAAGCCTGGGCCAGAAAACAGAATTCTTTTACAGATTCCTTTGCTTGCTTGTCCATTTCAATCAAAGTATGTTGGTGCTGTAGGTATAATTTAGCTGATAAACATGTAGTAATAATACAGTACAAGGTGGATCAGCACTGACTTGAAATCCCCACCATCAAAGGGAGTTAAATTCCTTCATGAATGAGAAACAGGACAGAAACTCGAAGTCGAAAGTGGGGCTGCTGGATTCAGAGGCAGGTGAAGAGTCCAGGAGGCCAAATACGCACAAACTTGAAACCCAAGCATTCTGGTTCTGAGGTCTTAACCACAGCTAAGTACTCTCTTTAAGCTTTAGTTTCCTTATTTGTTATAATAAAAATAATAAGTAGACCCACTTCTAGGATTGTTATGCTTTTTTGTTTGTTTGCTTTTAGAGGTTTTTGCCTTAGGGCACGTGTGCTCACTGGGGGGAGAGAGAGTGATCAAGACAGAGAGACGGAGAGAAATAGACATGGATAGATCATCAAAGGACTTGTATATGAGGCAAATATATTACATTTTATTCTAGGGCTAACTGGAAAACATTGAAGAATTTGGAATGTATCATTCATGTATTAATAGTTTGACTAAGAATTATCATCTTAGAATTAGGTGTTAATTTTGATTTTAACATAGAACATATCGTTTTCTTCTGCCTTTTCCTCCTCCTTCTCTTTCAAGTACAGTAAATCCTAGGTATCCACAGGGGATTGGCTCCACGACCCCCTGTGAGTACCAAAATTCAGGGATGCTCAAGTCCTTTATATAGGACGGCATATTTGCGATGAAACCTATGCACATCTTCTCATATAGTTTAAATAATCTCTAGGTTACTTATAATACCTGATGCAATGTAAATATTATGCAAGTGGTAATTATACTATTTGTTTTTTCCCTTCATATTATTTATTGTTGCATACATTTTTTATGAATATTTTTGATTCACAGTTGGTTGGATACCTGTATGTGGAACCTAAAAATATGTAGGATCTATTATACTTCTAAAACTTTAAATCTTCCAAGAAAACGTTAAGTGGTATTTTAAAATAGCATATTTCAAATAACTTTATAAAATGTATATAATAACATCAATGTATCACATATAACAAGAAATTAAATACATATAGAAAAAAATAGGAGTCGGTTAAATGCACTCCAAGTTAAACATAAACTGGAAATGAGCTCTTAATACCAGAGAAAGAAGCTATTCCTTCACAGAATTAACGGTCACAAGGAAGTGAGGCATATCTATGTATTGCCACCAGGGGGTGCTCGAGTGTGGAATTCTGCACAAAGTCTCTACAAGCCTGGGCCAGAAAACAGAATTCTTTTACAGATTCCTTTGCTTGCTTGTCCATTTCAATCAAAGTATGTTGGTGCTGTAGGTATAATTTAGCTGATGCCAGAGTCTATTCAACACAGTACAAGGTGGATCAGCACTGACTTGAAATCCACAGCAAGCCCACAGTGTCTTCATGGTAGAATCAAACTCACAAGCTCCATTTCTAGCCCTCTTATACACGAGACAACCTTCGAATAGGTTTCAAGTAAGATGGATTGCTGCCTCTGCCTCATGGTTCATCTCCATTCTGTATATTTGAGGACAAAATGCAGGGAGAGAAAGACAAAGATGAAGTGACAGGCTAAGAAAGGAACTGCTTAGGCCACACTTTGACTAATCAGTGAGGATCCAGAAATTATCAGAGCTAGGGAAGCGAACTAGGATGGTGGAGTCTGGCTGAAAGCAGCTGGAACCTAAGGAGAGGATGGCATGTTTCCCACTGTCTTGCCCACCTTAGTCAGACCTGGATCTGAAAGGAGGAGGGAAGAGTGATAAGGAGCTCCTATCACGATTAAGTCTTGGTTTGAAGTGTGAGGCTGAAGGGGATGTGGAACTCGGAGTTATTTGCTGTGACATATGAAAATAACAGCAGAATGAGCTGCCGTTCACAATAACTTTGTTAGAGATCATTTCATTAATCTCAAAATGATTATATTTTACCCAGATCACATAGTTAGAAAATCATTTCATAAACTATGACATCAAGTCCAAGAAAAGGAAATGGGAAATTCATAGGATCTCCTTTGAAAACACAAACTGTCCAAGAAGGGGTGATAAAACACATACATGCCAAATATTTACACATAAACACAAAGGAAAGGTATGTGAATTAAGACCAAGATATGTGACATATCAAAGAAGAATAAAAGAAAATCCTCATACAGAGGAAGGCTTTTCAGGGATAGCTCCATGGCATGGCGGACAAGGCAACTAATTTTCACATGGGCAACTATGTGGTTCAAGTCCCAGACCCAGCAGCTTGAGAAACATGCTGAGTACTTGTGAATGTGTACACAAAATCACAAAAGGAGGGCGAGGTAGAGGTGTGATTGTGGGATTGTGGAGTGACCATGCCCCATGAGGGTGCTTTCTCCTTTCTCCCTCTCTCTTTTTTGTACCCTTTGGCACAAAAAAGAAAGAAGTTCAGCAAATCTGTATAATATTACATACAAATCTTTCCTTTGAAGACTTACTAGAAGTTGAGATAGGGCATGAGTTGAAAGAAAAATCATTTTAATAGATGGAAAAATATTTAAGTCATTTTTTACATGATGAGTCTGAGAGTTAAGTGAGAGAAGGGACAGATTATTCATCCCAGGAGACAATGTGACCATCTGGGAGAAAGATCTAGGGCATCGGACTTTATGAGGCTTGAAATCCGCAGCAAGCCCACAGTGTCTTAGTGACTGTAGGTAAGTCATTTGATGTCCTTGGACTTGTACATCTGTAAAAGGAGGTTTATCAAACCTACCAGAGAGTCGTTTTGAAAATTAGTAAGAAAATGTCTGAAGAGTACTGAACAAAAGCAGGCACTCAATAAATAGTGCAGCTTAATTAATTTCTCATAATGATATCAACATATGAAATAACAGTAGAATGGACATAGAGTAGATATTCTCCCCCTTCCACTTCTCAGTCTTTCACCTGTCTTGGTGAATAAATAAAACCTGGGAAAATTGTATTTTTAAGACTCAGGAAGATTGTCTTTCAAATAGAGTATCCATAAAGTACAGAGACATATATCATACTAGTTTGACTTTTGTAGCTCTATGAAGTTTAAATGACATGACATATATTCATTTGTGTCCCAGATTTTATGGACATCCTGAAGAATAAGAAAGAAAAAAGGATTTACAGGTAAACTGGTATGTTAAGTTCATTTTGGGAGGGCCCCAATTCTGATAAACATGTAGTAATAATAGTCATTAAAAAAAAGAAAAACTCAAGTGGTACATGCTGCCATCAAAGGGAGTTAAATTCCTTCATGAATGAGAAACAGGACAGAAACTCGAAGTCGAAAGTGGGGCTGCTGGATTCAGAGGCAGGTGAAGAGTCCAGGAGGCCAAATACGCACAAACTTGAAACCCAAGCATTCTGGTTCTGAGGTCTTAACCACAGCTAAGTACTCTCTTTAAGCTTTAGTTTCCTTATTTGTTATAATAAAAATAATAAGTAGACCCACTTCTAGGATTGTTATGCTTTTTTGTTTGTTTGCTTTTAGAGGTTTTTGCCTTAGGGCACGTGTGCTCACTGGGGGGAGAGAGAGTGATCAAGACAGAGAGACGGAGAGGGGGAAAGTGAGAAATCACCCCCTGGGGGGACGGCCATTTTTGTAATCCCTTCTCTTCCATTCTCCTCCTGGAATCTTGGGCATGCGTGCACATATGCCCAGTATGAGTTTCAGATCACTGGCTCTGGGACTCAAACCATGGTCGGCCATGTGGGAGTCCAATGAAATAACCACCATGCCATCTGTTGGTCTCCTGGACTGTCATGTTTTTTTGTTTTGTTTTGTTTTGTTTTGTTTTGTTTTTTAAAAAAGTATGAGGATATTCAGAGAATGGAGAAGGGAAGACTAAATATTTGTAAATGTTAGTCAGTTTTCATAGTTGTTTTTAGATGGAGGAAGACAAATACCTCACCAATGAAGGTGATGAAAATCACGGTGAAAATAGGTAATATCAATTACTGAGAAAACAATGGTCCTAAGTTGGATTCCTATAGTTCCTTGAAGAACAGAAGGGAGAAAAAAAGACAACTCTGAAAACAAGAGAATGTACACAAAAGGTTCACCTTGTCTCATTCAAAGGAATGATGTCACATCTTTAAAAATGTAAAAGAAACATAAAGATTTAGAGTTCTAAATAGGAGTATGAAGAAACTTGAATTTTCACAATAAAACTTAAGGAATCAATAATTTTATAGGAACATTTAAGAGGGTTTTTTTATTTTAGTTTCACAAAAATGATCAGAATGCATTTATAGGACATGCAAAATGGTACTATGCCAGCTAAAATTTCCTTTTTTTCTCATAAATGTGAACATGCTGCATCAATTCCATAAAGATTGTATATTACCTTAAAATGACAGGTATTCATAAAATATAATAACCCTTCAGTCACCCAGTGCTTAAAAGGCTGCAAATCTCAATAAAAAGAATAGGGCCCTGGATGAGCAGGGCACAGGTCTTTCCTGGAGACCACACAGGAAAACCAATACAAGCTAGTAAAATTTCTACTGAGGGCACAGCATACATGTCAGGCTTCTCATCTAGCATGTTAAAAGAGTCAATCTAGTGCCAGGGCTTTAGATTTTTTTTTTTTTTTTTTTTGGAGAGGTTTTTGCTATAGGGCGCGTGCGCTCGCCAGACAGAGAGAGACATAGAGACAGAAAGCAAGAAATCACCCCTGAGAGGGGATGGTCACGCCGCAATCCCTTCTCCTCCATTCTCCTCTCAGGATCTTGGGCACGCACGCACATGCGCCCGGCGTCAGTTTTAAGCCACTGGATCCGCGTATCTGCATCTCCATTCTATCTCATTTGGGGGACTGTATTATGTTTTACTTTCCAGAGAGTACATGCACTTGTCAAAGAGAGAGAGAGAGAGAGACAGAGAGAGAGAGGTTTTCAAGCCTCAGGGCCAAGACTTGACCGTGTTCAGAGGTGGGATCCAGCTTCCTTAACCATTAGCCTATGGGGCCAGCCCATGGGACTGTATTTACTAGAGAAATGGGTCCCCACTGCTTTTCTCTGGTTCATGGAGGAAGAAGAGGGGCCCAAAACAGAATATGCTCCCTCTGAGCCATGGTTCACAGCTGGCCAGTGTGCTCTTCTCCTCTTCCTGTCATTGAAAGGAGCAAGCTAGAATACAGGGCAGGGGAAGCTAATGTTAAAAAAGCATTTTCAAAACCCTCTATGGTGCTCCACATCTTTTCTCAGTCTGATGCCTGAAAACATATTAGACCAAGATGTTCCCCTAAAGTTCTATGACAAATGAAGAGGCCAAAGTATATAAGCTTTTTATATAATTATCAATGATTCTAATCATCTTCAATGAGGATACTATCTTACAAAATAGATGGAAAGTGGATAATTTTTTAGGAAGATAGAAGAGGTGAAATAAGTATAAAGGAAAAAAAATTGAGTTATTTGAATCTACAGAATATAACCTAGAGCACACTGTATCAGCCACATGCTCTCTCTCTCTCTCTCTCTCTCTCTCTCACACACACACACACACACACACACACACACACAAAGGAGATACCATACCGGATGCCATGCTGGAAAGCATGACTTGAACACTTAGTGTGAACAGCTCCTATTCCTTTCCATTTCTCATTCTTGCTCCTTGAAGACCAAATGGAGAAAGTCCAGCACCCCTCATATTATCACAGCATCTGAGGAATTCTCACTATGGTAGTTGCATTTGCATGTTCCCTGGTGAAACTTAGTCATGTCTGAGCATCCTTCAGGGACTTTGTTTAAAATAAAGACTTGATTTTTTAAAATCTAAATGTATTTCTTTCATGAGAAAGACACGCACACACACACACACACACACACACACACAGAGACAGAGACAGAGAAAGCCCCCTCAACAGGGTCTCATGCTGTGATTCTTTTTCCACTCTGCCTTTCCAGCCAGCCAGGATCTGGGCACAGATACCCAGTATGCACAGATCAATCTGAGAACTGAATCCATGAGCTTCCAAATAGATCCAGCATGATTTGAGCAGTGTGTTCCTGCTGTATCCAGCCAGACCAAGACCAGACTTTAAATGCTATCTGCTAAAGCACTCACTGAGTTTTCTCAGTTGAGAGTCTCAAATCTAGAATAAAGAATCTCAATTAGCTTTGAAGCCCTCTAGAAGTTTAATTTATATGTACCCAACAAACATGTCATCAAGTGTTTTTTTTTGTTGTTGTTTTCATTTTGTTTTTTTTTCTTTTTTCTTTTTTTAGAGGTTTTTGCTATAGGGCACGTACACTCGCCAGAAAGACAGAGAGAGACAGAGAGACAGAAAGTGAGAAATCAGCCCCCAGCAGGGGGATGGCCACGCCTCAATCCCTTCTCCTCCATTTTCCTCTCGGGATCTTGGGCACACACGCACACATGCCCAGCGTGAGTTTAAGCCACCAGATCCAGGACTCAAACTGTAGTCAACTACATGGGAGTCCAGTGACATAGCCATTACGTGAACTGCTGGTCCCTCATCAAATTTTTACTCTGCAATGCTGGCTCCATTAAGAAATTCTGTGGTTCTTTCAGCTAGAAGCATGATATTTATTAAAATCAAGAAAGGGGGGCTGACTTGGTGGTGTAGCAGTGAAGTGCTATCTATATAGAGCCAGATGCCACATGGCCAACCATAGCTCAAATCCTGGCCAAAATACATACCAGGCAGATATGCCTGTGTGCCCAAAGTCCTCATACAAAGGATAAATTAAGGAAAAAGATCACAGCATGACCATACCCTTTGAGAGGGTACTTTCTCGCTCTTTCTGGCAAGCATACACATCCTCTGAAAATTAGAAAGGAGGAAGAGGAAGGGA
>NW_006160041.1:3772486-3775653 GCF_000334495.1 Tupaia belangeri chinensis | reverse complement strand
GACTGGTGCTCATTTTCAGCCCTTTCATACCATAGGGAGGCATGGGTTTTATATGAGACCTCTGGGCCACCCAATTCTGCATGAAGGAAAGGCAGAATATATTCTCTGACAATGGAAACAAACAAAATTATATAATGTGAGTTAAATACTATGATGTTTAAGTAAGATACCTATGTAGAAATTAATTTTGGAAGATCAAAATCACTAAATATAAACTAATCAGATACATGCCATCTATGGAGAGAGGAGTTGTTGACAAAGCTAAACCAGAAAAGAATGAATATACATAAAATAACCTTGGATTAATTAAGTCCTCAACCTCCACCAGCAACTAGTAAATAATTGACTGGCTGAGAAAACAAAGGACCTATGTGTTATTGGTAATAAATAAATAATGCTTAAGAACTGGATGTTGGCTAAGGCAGGGGGTAGGGAAGTGAGTGAGAATAGTGAGTGCAGTTGTCCTGGTGGTTAGAGAAGTATCATAGACAAAGCCCACACAGATTCTGTTGTTCTTAGTGCTCTCCACTCTGGATAGTTGATTCTCCAAAGTAGTCCTTCTCATGATGGTAGCTTTGTCCTCTGTGAATCAATTCTGGTGACAAACTTTCTCAGATACCCCAGATAGCCCCATCCTGAAAAACAGAATGTGATCTAAATGGGACACTGCTTTTTAATTATTCTCACACTGGATTTTTGTCCAAATAACAAGCAATACTTTCCAGTGTTACCACCATATCTTAACATAAATGTATATTCATTTATTCATTCAAATATTTGGCCCCTGGGTACAAAATACTGTTCTGGAATGACTGTCCACTATGGTTCTAGATTGCTCATCCTGACACAAATGTTGTATTTTATGAAAGTGAATCCAGAAGTCAGCACATTTCTGTAAAGGGCCAGATGGCAAATTGTTTAACTTTGAGGACCAGATGGTCTGTCGCAACTATTCAGTTCTGCCATTGTAGCATGGAAGCAGCCATAGACAATACATGAGCAAATGAATATGGCTGTGTACAAATAAAACTGTGTTTGCAAAATAGACAGGGGGCTGGATTTGCTCTACGAGCCTTAGTTTGCCAACCTCTGCTCAACCATTACTGGTCACCGCTGCTCATCCAATTGAATGTTCTGTCCCAGTCCTGCCCAGTTTACCTTTTCAAACTATGCCCTGCCTTCTCCCAGAGCCTCCAGTCCCTCTGAACTGTGCAGTGCTCATGGACATTCCGCCCACTCTCCCAGTTCTAGGCCTTTCACTCTGCCCATAGCATCCTTTCTTCTCACTCTATTCTTCATACTTCCTCTAGGTGGGTTCTGTAGATTTTAGCTTCTGGGAATTAGGCTCTTCTCTTTTCTACCACTGCATTTTGGGTCTCTACTGAAATCCCTTCTGCCATGTGATACACACACATGTACACACACACATGCACACACACACAGTTCATGGAAAATGCATATTATGAAAAAACTGTGCATAGACTGCAAATTCTTTGCATCAGACTAAATTTGTACTTTGCTTCTATTTTTTCTTGAACTTTTTGAAATATATACATTTATATATACACACATATACATATATCCATAGAAGAGAAAAGAAGAAGAGAAGAGACAGACTCTCTCCTTATATAGCTCTCAGTCATTTTTCTGGAAGCTACTAATCACATTCTCATGCATTCCTTTTTTTTTTCCTCATTCAGTCGTATGTCTGTGTGTGTGTGTGTGTGTGTGTGTGTGTGTGTGTGTGTTTTCCCCTATAGGGCATGAGCACTTGCTGAAGAGAGAGAGAGAGAAAGAAAGTACGAGTGAAAATGACAAATCACCCCACATGGGGATGGTCATGTCACAACTCCTCCTCCACTCTCTTACTGAGATTTTGAGCATGCATGTACATATGCCTGGCATGATTTTTTTAAGTCACCACATCCAGGACCAAGTTGAATCAGCCATGTAGGAGTCCAGCAACTTAACCTCCATGCCACATGCTGGCCTCATTTCTTCACTCACTTTTATGAAATTCACAGTGTCCAGGGCCACTCCATAGTGTGGTGGTGGTTTAGGCAGCTGGATCCCATATGGCCTACTGAGTGGTTCGAGTTATGGACCCAACAGCTTGAGAAACACATCCAGAGTGTATGCATGCATGCCCCAAATCCTGAAAGGTGGGCGAAATGAAGAAGAGACTGTCTGATGGTGACCCATAGGAGTACTTTCTCACTTTTCCTCTTACTGTCTCTTTCCAGCTGAGACACACACCCTCTGGCCAATTAAATGAACAAACAAACAATTCGTCGAGTCTAACATTAAACCTTGAGCATAACTGTTCAACTGAATATATTAGAGAACATGTAATGACTTTGCTTGAATTATTGGAATTACAAAATACTATAATAATTAAGCATCTTATTTTACTGATTCTATTATTATTATTTTACTGAACAAAGAGAACAGCTTCTTGTACAGTGATAGGTTTTATAATCTCTAGTGGACATCAAATGTCTGGATGGGGGCTAGTGTAATTTTATATTAATTAAAAAGATTGCCAGGGAATATATAATTCATTATACTCTATTGTAGAAAATTCTTCAAAGTCTAGGAGAGAGATCTAATATCTGGGTTAGTTTGAACTAGACTGGACTTTTAAAGTCCTTCACAAAGTAAATTCACACTCTCCAAAACTGAGGAAGACAAAAGTGTGTAACAAAGATCTTGGAATGTGAGATGAGATATGCAAAGAAAAATTTAACAGTTTGGTATTAAATCCTTCAATTCCATCAGGATGTGAGGAGGATAAATGGGATTGTTCTGTCAGGGTCTATAGGGACCTTTCAGCAGATGAGCTACGTGATCAGTACTTTTGTCCTTCGTGATTCAATCTCTGCCCTCGTCAAACATTATAAATCATCACTCCTTTATCAGTGGGCTCTCACCTACCTCCCTCAACAGCAGACCCAGCATGGACTACTCTAGTAACATCATGACAGATTCACAAAGAGATTAGTCAATAGACAAAGGACAAGCTGGTTGAACCAAAGATTGACCAAAAATTGGTGCAATAAAAGAGCAGAGGGAAGATTTTTTTTAAGCAATAAACTAATTCATCCATTTATTCTTGAATAGCAGAGGATCAATCATACCATAAAAGGGGGGAGAATGAGAATTGTAGG
>NW_006160041.1:3745961-3772423 GCF_000334495.1 Tupaia belangeri chinensis | reverse complement strand
GAACCAGCGAAAGAGAAAGTTGACGCAAGTGGAAAGTGAAGGAAAGGAAAGTGGGTGGCCAAGCAGGTGCCCACAATACTAGACAAATAGAAGCAATCAGGGATACAGTCAGAATTACTGCCCTTCCAGAGAACTCCCTTCTGAGGCTGAACTGATTGAGATGCTGGACTTAGTATCTGAAGAAGCCACCTGCATCACTTAAGCACAGTAATCCTTCTGATTGCCAAATAACAAAGAAGCATAAGCGGGCGGCAACATTTTTTCTTTGTGTTTATGCAGTTTCCAAAAGCCCAGCTGAATTTGAAAGCAGCTGTGTAACTCTTAGTTAGCAGATAGCATGCGCACACATACGCACACATACGCACACACACACACACACACACATACACATGCACATACAGGAGACTGGAGCATTACTGAGTTATTGAAATTAAGTTGCATGCTGTGTCAGAGTAGTCAGGAGAGAGCAGAGACCTCATGGCTCTAGGAATGACCTATAAACACTTCTAAATGTTGAAGTGTTCTTAATGGGGGAGAAAAAGATTGATTTGTAATTGTAAAGTTCTATTAACTCAGTACAACTGCTGCTATTACATTCACTTGGTATAAAAAAAAAATGAAAGGTAGCTTGAATCACACTTCTGACCTCACTCCAAAGCCTTCAATGACTCCCTACTGCTTTCAGAATAGTGTCTAAACTTAACAAGCATGTCATTCAGGACCTTCTATTGTCTGACCTCAATTTGAGGTTCTAGTGGTAATCAGCCTACATTACAACCCAAAACTAAACTTCCTCTTTACTCTTTGTTTCTATTTCCCTTCTTTCCAATTCTTATTGGCTAAGATTTACTTGTCTGCCAAGATCCTGAAAAAATGTCTTCGGATGAAAGCTATTTCTAACTACCTTTAAGCACATAAAATCTTTCCTGTAGCCCAGTGGTTCTGATGCTTTAATGTGCATCAGAATCCCCTGGAGTAATTTTAAAAACATAAATGGCTGGATACTCATCCACAGAGACTCAGATTTAGCAGGTCTGTGGTGGGACATGAACATCTGCATTTCTGACAAGTCCCCAAGGGAGGCCAACACAGCTGGCATAGGGACTACACTTTAACAATCACAGAACAATGGTGAGATAGTCTCACCTCTCCTTAAAAAGCTCTTTAGAGGTATTTGGTATTTCCATTCCTCTGCAGCCCAAGTTTATATTCAATAGGTACTCAACAAATATTTGTCGAATTAAATGTATGTGTACACGTTGGTTCACGTATGTTTGTGTATATACATTCATATTCATTTAACAAATATTTTTTGCAGATACATACATTTGAAATATGCACATAGATGGCAAGAATATTTAAAGTACAAGCAGATTTCTTAATCACCCCACACTTGGCAAGCTAAAGGGAAATATGAATATGCTATGATCCATTTTGCAAATGTATTCTGCAGAAGAGCACCATTAAAATTCAATAGGAATTTCTCTTTGAAGAGTGTCCATCTGTGTTCGTTTGTGGTACATGTAATGAATCTCTCATTCTGCCTCAATTTTCAGTTAACCCATGCTATATATTGCCTTAGCTTTAAGACAAGGAAACGTGGGATTTTCATTTTCCAGTCTGTGAATTTACAATCAGCTCCTTGACATCACTGTAGACATTATTCACATTCCAGATACTTAACAAGTCTTCGGCATACCAGCACTACCCTTCATCAGTGCTTAATCCTACCAGGGTTCAGATTTTGGATCTATTTCTTTTTAGAGTATGACCCTGGACAAATTGCTTCACTCTCTCTAGGCTTCAGTTACCTCATTAGTAAAATACAGACAATAATTATAATCTGCTTTCTGATTGTTATGAAGACTGAAGAGTAGATACAGGGAAAATGCTTACCTAGCACAATCTAGAAGTCTCTATTAGTGCTGTTGTGTTAGTATCAGACAAATATGACAATCACTCACAAGGCTCCCACCATCCCCGCTCATCTGGGGCCAGATACCCTTTCACCCAGTTACCATCTGGAGTCACTGTTGACTAAGTCAGACAAAACTAACAAGTCTATATGTCAATATTTTAAATTTAATGAGAGTTAAAAATTACCTATACTACTCATTAAGATCGGTACCATATTTGAGAACTAAATGAAATCATGACAATATTTTGATAAGGGAGCACAACGCTGCCTCACTGGTTTTGATTATTAACAAACATCACCACTTAAATTCCATGGCCAGCAACACTCATTTTGTCCCAACACACTGTGACCCATGTGACTACAATTAAGGGTGCCTGAAGATAATTTTGTTTTTCAACCTGTGAGACTAGAAACCACCTCATCCAAATTCCCTAGTCTACTTTCTTTATTATCATCAGTGGCATCTGTGAGGTACGATCTTCCTTTCTGTAAGGTTTTGATATTGTGAGACTTACATTTGTACATAGATGATGTCAAATTCATAAGTATTTACTGTCCAATAGGATGAAAAGATACTATGAAGATGTAGGCCATGTATCTTTTCCTTTTTTTGTAATTTTTCCAGATGGCATCTATGTTTGCTGGTCAGAGTCAGGAGGGGGACAAGAGAAAGAGAGAGAAAGAACATTCCCTCTGAAGAATGATCATGCTACAATACCTCTCTTTCATCTCTCCCTCCCTTCAAGATTTTGGACACGCATGCACAGGCACCTAGCATGTTTCTCAAGCTGCTAGGTCCAGGACTCAAACTGTGCAGTCCATCATGGGGAATCCAGCTCATGTAACCACCAGGCCACAGTCTGGCCCTATATCGTGTGTCCGATGTAATTTTATTTCCAATGCAGCCCAATGCTGGCAGGGGGCTATACTTCTCCTGTTTGAAGAATGATGTTCTATAAGAAATTGGCAAATTGTTACATGAAATGACAATTTTAATTACATTTTAAAGTAGGATATTGGAGTGAAACTAAAATTATAGGAAATAATTTGTGCTTTGATTGTTATTTGCGATTACAGAGGGGTAACTTTAACAAATGCATACCAGGCAATGGTGTTTTCTTAATTCAACGCTTATATAGTAAAGTTCAGATACTCAGTAAGGAGTGAAATCTTACAGTAAACTTTCACAGAACTCTGAACTTCTTGTGCTATTTTAAGTAGCTGTGCTATAGATTATCCTGCTCTTTGTTGTGTTCGTTTCCTAAGGCTACGGTAATAAATTACTACAGACTTAATCGCTTAAAGCACCAGAAATTTATCCTTTCACAGTTCTAAGCACCAGAAGTCTGAAATCAAGGTGTCTGCAGGGTCGGATTCCCAAAGGCTCAAGGAGTTTCCTCCCACCTGTGCTGCCCACCAACACTCCTGTGGCTGCGTCATTCCAATCTCTGCCTCCATCTTTATGTGATCTCCTTTTCCATGTGTCTCTGTGACTTCTCATCTTTTGTCTCTTATAAAGAAACATTTTCTGGACTTAGGGTCCACCTGGATGATTCAGAATGATTTCATCAGAATATTCCTTAACTTAAACTTCTACAAAGACCCTTTCCAAATAAGGTCATACTCATATGTTCTGGAAGACAAATCTTTTTGGAAGCTATCATTCAATTCCCTCTACTTGGCATACAGATAAGTCAGTGTGTGTGTTTTTCTCCTCCTGGCTATACTGTAGGGTCCTTTGAGATCAATGGTTTGTCTTCTGTACCGGTGATTCTTCCAGGTACTCAATGTTTAGTACTCAGAATTGAGTACTTTCAATTCATGCCAGGTATTTTGCAAATTTGTGTTGGAGTGAGTGAATGTCCATATAAGTTGAGCACATTATCACAATTACTGTATTGTGTCAGCCAAGTATTGGTAAAATATAAAGTGGAGGGATAGCCATGCTCCAAATATAAAAAGAGCTAGCCACAGATTATGTCAGGGGCCAGGATGCAGTTGGTGAAATAAAGCAGCCAAGTGCAAAGAAATTAATAAGGTCATGATCCCAGACTCAAACTGTACACCAAATATAATGAGTCTCTGGCAGCACGTGGCTCTCAGCAGCTCAAAGAGCCTTTTACAGAAAAAGGGAACACTTAGGAAAATGTAGACATGGAGAGATTTTCCCGATAAAGAGATGGATAATGAAACTTTAAAAAATTCACTGAAAGTTAATATTATTTATCCTTCCTCTTTGAACAAGATCTTTTATTTGTCATACTAAATATAATAGAAACATGAAATTGATTGTGTGAAAACGAGATTCTAAAAATAACCTAAACCTGTCCTCCTTTATCTCCCTATATTAGTTATATACTAAAAATTATTATTTCCATTATATTTCAGTGTTTAAGGTTTTTACAGGTGTGATTCTATCTGCCATAGTCAATAGCCTTATGAAATAAGATATCTCCCCTGACTTAAAAATAAGAACATATGTTTTGAGAATTTAAGTGACTTGTCCAAGGTCACACAAGTACAGAGAGATATCTACTTAAATGTCATTTTTACTGTGCCAAAAAAGAGAAAGAGAGAGAGAGAGAAAGAAAGAAAGTGTATGTGCATGTGTGTGTGTGTGTGTGTGTGTGTGTGTGAGATCCCTCTCCTAGTAGACTGCATGCTCCTTTAGAAATTTGTTATCTATATCCATGACTTTACCAGCTACTTTCTTATGCCTTGTTGTGTAGTTACACAACAAAATATTTATAAAGATTGAATTCCCTTCTCAAAACAAAGAAACTGAGAATATCTTTGGATAAACTTTGTGTATTATAATATTGACCCATATGAAGAGAAACAGACATGGGTAGGGGAGGAGGTGAAGTGTAGAGAGAGAAAGGGACACACTGCTTAGCATTCTTCTAAGTCTTCAAAGAAAAGGAAAACTAACTTTTCCAGGAAATAAGAAAAATATTATTTTTAAAGTTTCTACTTTGAATTGTACTAAATCACAACTCCATTTGCCACTTACAACAAACTGTCTTACATTAATCCCAGAACAGAACCCACTAACCAAATATGTTTCTAACAAGGCAGACAATACATTGTATTTTAGAAAGTATTATGTTCACCCTTTACCCATCCTGCTCCCAAAACCAAGGCAGATACTCAGAATTCATGAACTCACTATTGACTTAAAAACAGAATAGATTCTGTTAATTGATAGAGAGTCTCTAGAAAATCCCTTTTTAGGAACATGCACTCCTTGCATCTGCCGTTTTTTGAATCATGATCCCGTAGTTCACCAATATTCCCTAAATTAGTCAGACTAAAAGCCTTAAATATAAATCTAAATGATGAACTGTAACACAGTGGTTGGAAAATTAGGTATAAATTCTCTTTCTGAAATGTCACTGCATAACTGAGATCTAGAAGCATCCTTTTGAAGGACTATTGGTTACTTAAACCTGGTCTGCCATTCTTGTATATTAAGGTAAAAGAGTCAGACTGTACCTGGCTGCCTTGATACGTAAGGAGGGCCCAGAGGTCCTATCTTCCAGAAGGCCAGAGGCAGCAGGATGTGGCTCCAACCCCAGACATTGCAAACACACAGCCTGAGGTCCCTACGGAAGAACTTCTAACCACCCAAGTCAAAACTTGTTCTAGATCCCTCAAGAATATGCAGATATGAACCAATTCTGCTAATGCCACCCAAGCCTCTTGCAATAAGCTAGAATAAGGAAGAAGCTGTGGCCCTCCTCTCATCTTTGTTAGAAGCCACCCCTGTCTTCTTTCCAGGACCTATAGATACTGGGAGATCACAGTAAACCTTGCCTTTAAAAACTGTTTACTCAGATTTTATGAGTCTACCTAATCTCTGTGAAAACTCATTCATTTAAAGAGAAAATATCAGGGCCAGCAGATAGTGTGGAAGTTTAGGTGGCTGGATCCCACCCACATGGCTGACTTTGTGGTTCTAGTCCTGTACCCAGTGACTTGAAAAACATGCCAAGTACACATGTGTGTGTGTGTCCAAAATCCCTAGAGAAGAATGGAAGAGAAGGGATTGAGGGATTTTAGTGTGGCCATCCTACCTGGGGGTGATTTCTCACTCTCTCTCTCTCCATTTCTCTTTCTTTCTCTCTGGAAAATAAAAGTACCCTATAAAAAACTAAGGAAATAAAGAAAAAATAATCTGTCCCTTGTATCATTGGAATTAGAAAATTTACCTTTAATTATTTAAGCACATTTTTGTATGTTTGTGAAGAGAAATTATAGCACAGAATGCAGTGGTCCTTAACCTTCTTGGTGTCACAAACCTAGAAAATCATATAAGCCCTGTGGGCTTAGTCTTCATAGTACTGCAATGCTCAAAATTTAAGAGGTTCTTAGAATTCTAACAGTACATTCCAGGACACCCTGGGGGTTCCTGAATTCTGGGGTGGGGGAAGGCACCCATATACTTGAGCCTTATCATACATTTAAAAAGTTACTAGAAGATTTACATAAATATGTATAGAAAGAAAAATGATTAAAATAATAGATCTCTCAATAGCCTAAATAAATAATCTTAGTTTGAATGATCAATTATACAAGTTTTGGAACAAGGCAAATCTGTATTTAAATTCTGGCTCTGCCCATTTCAAAGGTATATGACCTTGGGCTGGTTATCAAATCTGTCTGAACATAATTGTCCAGGTCTCTAAATATCTAACAGGGTTGATATGAGGAGTAAAAGAAATATCTATAACATGGCTGGCTCAATGTCAAGCCTGTGGTTGCTAGTGCTGAATAAATGGTTGGTACTATCACCATCATTACCATCAGAAAGAACACATTTAGAATGCAAGTAGGATTGGAGCATATTAAATCTATTATGATATAAAGAGTCTTATAGAAGAACTCTGAAACTCTATTGAAAACAAAACAAAACAAAACAAAGCAAAGCTAGAAATCCCATGTCAGTAGAGTTCCCAGTTTACCATGACCTAGTTCTTAAGTTACTGTGAGATTCACAGCAAAACATGAGAGGCCTTCCACCATGAAGGGGTCTTACCTATGGAGGACCCTACAGTCTTAGTCCTGAATGCAGCATTCTATCAGGGCTGTAGCTCTCACTAGTGCAGATTTAACCCTAAGGCAAAAATAGAGCTGAATCTAAACTTCCTAGAGAGGCTTATCCATGTCTGACAGATAAACTCAAAGCCATTCTTTGGTCTTTCCTAAGACTCTTAAACATTTTAATAAAACCAATAATTTTGAAATGTTTGCTAATACTTTACAATAATATCTTTTTCTTTATTCTTGTCATGCCTTTTCTCAAAGTTAAACTTGTCTTTGACTCTAATCGCTATCACAGTGCCTCACTGAAAATAAAGCTTCTAAAAGTGTTAGGATCAGAAAAAAAAGAAATAAATATACAAGAAAAGGAAGAAAGGGGGAAAAAACAGTGGGAAAAAAGGCAGGGAGCATTTATTAATTTGATTACTCATAAGTACTTATCGACTATCTAACATATACTAAACCCTGTATCAGGCACCAGAGGTGCAACGATAGAATAAAATAAGGTTCTAAATAAGCACATGCAGTTTAATTTTTTCCTTCTTAATAAGATTAACTTTTTAACAATTAGAATTAGGGAAGAAGGGTCAGTGAGTTGAATGATGGTTAAGGCTGCTGGATCCCACACGGCCAACTGCACTGTTTGAGTACCAGACCTGCAGACTGAAAGACACTCTGGGGGAATATGTGTGCACGTGCTCAAAATCCTGAGAGGAGAATGGAGGAGAAATTGTGGTATGGTCATCCCCCATGAAAGGGGGGGGGGTGATCTCTCACTTTCTTTCTCTCACAAGTGACCTATAGCAAATAAAAAAAAATAATAATTAGGGAGACAAGTAGGAATAATTCTATTACCATTGAACTGATAATAGGTGTAGCAGAGATCATTCACTGTCCATCAAATAAGTAGTCTCCTCATCATAGGGTTGAGTTGTCTCAACAAAGCAATGTCAACCAGACGCTACATTTCCCAGAAACCCTTGCAACTAGATAGAATAATTTCTGGCCAATGAAAATGTGGACAAATGTGATGTTTACCACTTCTAGGGTCATCTGCCCACTGAATTTTGACACCTAGAATCACTTTGGAAGCCTTGTATAGGAACCCCTTGGTTCCTCTCTGCCTCTGTAGAGTAGAACCTCACTTGCCTTCCTTTGTTCCTGACTGCTTGAATTTTATGGAAATTCTAAGCAGAATTAACACTAAAATAAAACTCTGCTCTTTGGTTGATAGACTGAGGTTTTAGGGTTTACTTATAGAATCAATGTTTAGTCAAGCTAATACAGGAAGTTAGAAATCTAAATTCAGTTTTCTAATAGCCTGAGATACAGCTTATGTGCACTAATAATAATATCAAACCAACAGCTAAGCCATCAAGATTCTTTGGCATTGAACTAGATTTATGCCAAGTCAGCATAGTTATGCTCATTGGCACATGTTGATCTGAAGCTCTATTGAGCTGCCAATGACATCATAAAGATATGGGCACACAACTGATGGATAGTTACTGCAATCACATGTAGGGCAGTCAAGGTAGGTGTTAGTTTTCAAAAAATAATTATTTTAATGAGAGAATAAAGAAACCATTGTGTGTTTCTTAAATGTTATTCATTTCTTCCATGAATGAGAACGACAGAGAGAGAGAGAAAGAGAGACAACATACCTAACAGGTCCTAATGCCGTGATCTACCCTTGGCCTCAACCATCCTCAGGGCATGAGTCTGCCCAGGACACTCAGGAAAGTCTGCAGATTGAACCTGGAACTTCCCCATAGAGGGTAAACTCTCAGAGCATCATGTTTTGCCACTGTGTCACTGTGCAGTCTCAGTAATCATGATGGATTAACTGAAATTTGGTGTGTACAGTAATTTCAAAACAAACTTTAATTTAGCTTCACTTTCAGACTTTAATCTAAGACCTCCAAATCAAACTCCCTTTATGCAACATGAAAATTTCTCCTCTCCTCTTTTTTGTTGGTTTTGTTTTATTGCTGATAACATTACCTATAATTTCTTTTAAAAATAATAGCCACATTAAGTAAATAAATGCTTTCTCTAGGTCAAAACCTGGCTAGCAATTTAGATTCATGTGCTTTCCCTATAACTTGACATTATGCAACATGTAAACTCTCTGAGATCTACATTATCATCTCTACTTTATGAACATGAAAATTGGTGTTCATAATGCCAAATAACCTGACCAAGTTCATATACCTACAAAGAGCTGGAATAATAGCAGCCAACGCATACTGAATGTCTACTATTGTCAGTCGGGCACTCTTTCAGACATCCTTTAGTTGTTAAGTCATTTAATCTTCATAATGGCTCTAAGAAGTAGGTATTATTGTTCTACTTAAGAGATGAGCAAACCAAAACTCAGAGCGTTTCAGTGACTTGTCCAAGATCACACCACTGGTTAGTGGTTGAGCTAGAATTTAGATGGAGGCTTTTGGCTTTGACTTTCTCTTAGCCCTTCACTAGCTGTAATGGGGTATGTTAATTTATCTGTGATTAAAGAGAACATATAAAATCAGTTTTAGTTTAGAATAATTCAGGGCGAGTCAAGTCATTTCTGTCACCATTTAATGACAATATTTTTTGTAAATCCTGAATTTAGAACTAATAGGAAAATAAAGTGTGACAGATTCAAGTTGGATAGGCAGATAGTCTTTTTTTTTTCTTTTGTTTTTGTTGTTGTTGGAAAGATTTTTACTACAGGGTGTGCGCACTCACCAGAGAGACAGAGAGAAGAGTAGGTCAGAAATTACCCACTGGAGGGGATGGCCATGGCACAATACCTTCTCTTCCATTCTCCTCTTGGGATTTTGGGCACACATGCA
Organism: Tupaia belangeri chinensis; assembly: GCF_000334495.1. Lineage (NCBI taxonomy): Eukaryota > Metazoa > Chordata > Mammalia > Scandentia > Tupaiidae > Tupaia > Tupaia belangeri. Next base: position 3,762,622 of record NW_006160041.1, on the reverse strand, counting down.
CACACACCTGGTATGAGTTTCAAGCCACTGGATCCAGAATCTGAACCACAGGCACCCATGTAGGAGTACAAAGCCTTAACCACTATGCCACTTACTAGATAGTAGATAGTCTTAACACATCTAGACATATAGCAATCATGTTGGAATATGGATGGTGAGTAGCTGTGTCAGTAAGTCCAGCCTCTACAGGAAGTTGGGAGGGTTGCAAGGAGCTGATGGTATTAGGAGTATAAAAAAAGTTCTCCGGTCATACATCCACATGGTATTTTGCTGCTACTAATTTCGACCTATGCTGTCACTTTCTTATCTTATCTTCCATATTCCCATGAACAAAACTCAATCTGATGTATTATTTTAAAGATAAGGGGGGAAAATCATCCCAGTTGCATTGGTGCAAACAACAGGGGTGCTTGCATATGATGCTGGCAACCTGACGGAGTCTTGGTTCACATTCCAAGTCTAACCCAACATATCAGGTACACCTGTGATTCTGGCTGGCTGCAGAGGTGAGGGTGACATGGCATGCATATCAGAGGTACCCCCTTCACCTCTCATTAGTAGGAAATAAACTTTTTAAAAAGATAAGCAAAAACAACTAGTTAAGAAATGATTTCTAATTATAAGAGGAAGCAAATAAGAGAAAGTCAGGGTGGGTCACAAGTGATCTATAACACAACAATGTGTTCTAGGAATCAAATAGGGATTTAAAAGCAAATAGAAATTATTAGGAGAATGACATTCAAAAAATAACTGTTATTAATAAATGGACTGAAGAAAATAAATAAATCTAGGTCTTTTCTTTTCTCCTGGGTGGTGAATGCATGTGCTCACTGGAGAGGAGAGAGACAGAGAGAGGGAAAGTGAGAAATCAGCCACCAGGAGGGATAATTACGCTGCAGTCCCTTCTCCTCCAGTCTCCTCTTAGGATTTTGAGTGCACATGCACAGGCACCTGGTGTGATTTTCAAGCCACTGGGCATAGGATTAGAATTGCAGTCAAACATGTGGGAATCCAGCCCCCTTAGGCACCATACCACTGGCTGACCTCAATAAATCTAGTTTTTAAAGGATAGGCTGACATTATACAACAAATAAAGGAAGCAAGATTTAATAATATAACTATTTATCTGAATGGCTCAATGACATTTACTTAGTTATTTGTTTTTTTAATTTGCTAGGGGATGCCAGAGATAGAGAGAGGGAACATGGAAAAGCATTCCCCTCCCCGCCATGGGGAATAGTCACATCTCAATCCTTTCTCCTCTATCTCTCCCTTCTTTCAGGATTTTTGCACACACAGAAACACACACTGTCTGTCTTTAAAGCTGGGGTCTGAGACTCAACCATGCAATTGGCCATGTGGGATCGAGCCACCCCAACCACCACACCACCATCTAACCCTCCCCTTCCACTTTAAAAGTCTATAGTGCCTTATCTCTTAAATTGCTGAAAAATTCCTGTTCTACTTCCAGCCTGTATGCTTTTGGCTCCTCCCAATTCACTCATTCACTGTCTACTAACTTAGTCATCATTTAGATTAACTTGGTCTGTCTTCTAGTAGAAAAGAACCACTCCTCTTTTAAAAGGATGAAAAGAAAGGAAATTAACACAATGAGCTGGAAAAAGAAAGGCATTTGTGGAGACCAGAAGTTAGCATAATGGGGATGTTGCTGGACTCCCATGTAGTCGACCAGGGTTTGAGGCCCAGGCTCGGTGGCTTAAACTCACGCTGGGCGCACTGTGTGCGAGCATGTCAAAGATCCTGAGAGGAGAATGGAGGAGAACGGATTACCGTGTGGCCATTGTGTGTGTGTATGTGGGGGGGCAGAAGGAATTCTCGCTTTCTGTCTCTCTGTCTCTCTCTGTCTTTCTGGCAAGCAGAAGTGCCCTATAGCAAAAATCTCTCAAAAAAAAGAAAAAGAAAAAGAAAGGCATTCGTGAACATGTCTACATTAGTATCAATATTTTTTACATCACACAAGAATAAAGTTCATCTCAAACAAACAGTTTCTGTGAACACTATATGAATAACGTCTGTGGACCTTGAGAGAAGTAAGACCCTTCTGCTTGTGAGCACATGAACTGTGTGTGTGTATATGCATACACACACACACACACACACACACACACACATATATATATATATATATATATATATACACACACATATTATGTATATAAAATTCTGTAATATATGTATATTACAAAACAGATATGCTTGATATATGTATTACATTCATGTGTGTACCTTATATTTTTATATATGTATATTATTTAACAGATATGCTTGATATTCTACATTCTCCATCCTATTCTACTCTCTGAGAAGTTCATCTTCCTGGACTGCATCAAACAGATGGCATTGGCATTGGACTGCATCAAACAGATGGATCACACAGATGGCAGGAGGCCAGGGAATAAGTACTTTTGGGGTATCGGCTCCCCTGTTTTCTTCCCTGCCAGTTATGGGGTTGTGGTGCATGCATTTGCATTTTTCTACTGAAGTGTGCAGATCCCGTTGGGCAGCCCTTCCCTAGTTACAGCCACAACTGTCCCTCTTGGCCCCAGTGACTATTTTACCCCTTTCCTCTTTTGGGCTTAGGAGTGCTAATGGTCACAGGGCACCTCACCATCCCTCCTTGGCTTTCTTGACTACTGACATGTCCTGCCCACACCATTGTAGACAGGTCACCTTTTCTGTTACCCCATTTGAGTTTTTCTGCCAAGATCTTGATTGACACAAAAGGGGAATCAGTTTGGAGAGGTTTCTATCCATGAATTCCTCAACCTATTGTGAAAAGAAATATATCACACAAACACTCCAAGACTCATTGCTTTTCTTGGAAACCCCTATAACCACAGGAAAGCATTTGGGTAACTGTGTGGAGAGGCAGGGGTGCAAGGATTAGGGAAGCAGGATGGAGAGATAAACAACCTTGGGAGGATCGGGTCTTCATTTTTTAAATGTGAAATTCTGTGGTAAGGGGTTAATATCCAAAAGAGGTAAAAAAAACGCACAAAAAATTAACAGCAAGAGAACAACCCAGTTTAAAAATGGCCAAAGGACCTAAATAGCCTTTTCTCAAAAGAAGACATATAGATACTCAATAGGTATATGAAAAAAATGCTCATCACTGGTCATCAGATAAATGCAAATTAAAATCAAAGTGAGATATCACCTCATATCTGTTACAACAATACTATCAAAATTATAAACAGTAAGTGTTGGCTAGGCGTGGAAAACAGGAATCTCTGATGCACTGTGGGTGAGAGCATAAATTAGCACAAGCATTATAGAAAACAGTATGTAAGTTCCTCAGAATAACTATATCCAATGGAATGAAATCAGTATGTCAGAGACTTATCTGCACTCCATATTCATTGCAGCATTATTCACAATAATCAAGATAAAGAACTCACTTATGTGTCTATCAATGGATAAATACAATATGGAATATTTATCATGTATATGGCATAAATACAATGAAATACTATAGATATGATATACATATATATCACATATAGATGTATGTGCATATATACACACACATACACACAGAGATATACTATTTTTTGGGCGGGGGAGAGGTTTTTTTTTTTTTTTTGGAGAGATTTTCACTGTAGGGCGTGTGCGCTCGCCAGACAGACAGAGAGAGACATAGAGACAGAAAGCGAGAAATCACCCCCCAGGGGGGATGGTCACGCCGCAATCCCTTCTCCTCCATTCTCCTCTCGGGATCCTGGGCACGCACACACACGCGCCCGGCGTGAGTTTTAAGCCACCGGGTCTGGGACACGAACCGCGGTCGACTACGTGGGAGTCCAGCCACATAGCCATTACGCTAACTGCTGGTTCCCAAGGGGGGGGGGAGAGGTTTTTACTATAAGGCACATGCACTCTCCAGAAAGACAGAGACAGAGAGACAGAAAGCAAGAAATCACCCCCCAAGGAGGATGGCCACACTGCAATCCCTTCTCCTCCATTCTCCTCTTGGGATCTTGGGCACACAGGCACATGCGCCCGACGTGAGTTTTAAGCCACCGGGTCCGGAACTTGAACTGTGGTCGACTACATGGGAACCCAGCGACATAGCCATTACGCTAACTGCTGGTCCCAGACATATATTATTTAGACTTAAAAAAGGAAGACCCTGTCATTAACAACATAGATGAACCTGGATGCCATTATGCTAAGCATAGGAAGCCAGGCTCAGGAAAATAAATGCTGCACGATCTTACTTAAGTGTGGAATCTAAAACAGAGGAACTCACAAAACAGACAGTAGAGTGGTGGTTACCGGGGCTGAGCTGGGGTGGAGTAGAATTAGAGAGATATTGATCAAAAGCTACAAAATTTCACTTAGGATGAATAAATTCAAGAGACTTGTTAATGGTACAACAAGGTGACTATAGTCAGTAACCATGTATTTTAAACTAGAGAGTTGTTAAGAGAACAGATTTTAAATGTTCCCATTTTAAAAATGATAAAAATAGGGACCAGCAGATGGCATAATGGTACATCACTGGGCTCCCTCATGGCCAGCCGTGGTTTGAGTTCCAGGCCTGGAAACTTGAAACTCATGTAGGGCACGTGTGTATGTGTGCCCAAAATCCTGTGAGGAGAATGGAGGAGAAGGGATTGTGGCATGGTCATCCCCCTGCAGGTTGATTTCTTGCTTTCTGTCTCTTTGTCTCTCTGTCTGTTTTATCTGGCGAGCACACACACACCCTATAGCCAAAATCTCTCTTTAAAAAATAAAATAAAATATGATAAGTATATCAGGTAATGTATATGTTAATTTCCTTGATTTAGTTATTCTACAATGTATATATTATTTTAAACATTGATTTAATGTATACCATAATATTGGGTCATGACGTATTTTTCTGTTTTTCTATGCAAAACAGTCATGATGTATATTTCTATTCAATAATTTGACATGACTTTTCTGATGATCCAGTATATACAATTTTTATTTGTGGATTAACAATAAAAGTAAAATGTGTCATTGTGGTGACTTCTGCTGCTTCGGAGGCAACAATAATTAAATAAGTCTTGATTTATACAATTGAAGAAAATTTTACTTTCACTCAAAATTACCTACACATAATATAGTATCTTAGAAATTAATTTTGAGTCATATTAGCTGATTCTATGTCAGTATAGAATTGCTTGTGAAGCTTCAATTAAAATGTATGTCCAGCAATTTCATTAAATTATGTTTCCTTGTTATGTGAAAATATTCTCTGAAGGTTACTTGTACCCTCTGGACTTTTTAATAAGTGAAGAAAAGTAAGTTTAAATAATACAACTATGGTTTTCAAAATTCATTATCAAAGAAAGTAGATCAATGTACTTTTGTATACTTATTTATAACTGAGTAGGACATGCCCAATTACTTGCGATTATGAAAAATAATTCAAAGCAAATTTTGCCCAGTAGCTACAGGGTTTTCTTTTTTTAAACCAGAAAAATGATTTGCCTGACCTACTCTCAGTTGCCAAATTTAATCTTACTAATGAACAATGACCAAACTATTGGGGTTAATAATGAGTAGAAAAAGCAGTTAAGAATTATTCATTGACCTATTTTAATACAGCAAGGTCTAAATGATTAGTCTGCAAAAGTAAATTTTGGAAATAGTTTCTTACTATTTCTTAGTATTTATAAACTGCAAGCTCCATGGGGCAGAACTACTCATTTTTGTTGAACTACATTCCTAGAACCATCATTGTAGTCAACTATGTTTATTTTCTATATAATGGGGCGAATGAATAAAAAATGAGTTCATTTCTAATTAATTTCTAATCCTAAAAGATTTGTTCATCTTGTTGAAGGGATAAAATTGCAATTTACTTTTTATTTGCTTTTACTACTTCTATGTAAATCACAGAACTTAATATTGCATATGAATTCATACAGGCTTGTTCATTCATTAATCAAAGAGTTCTTGAGCATTTTCTCAAAGTAAGACATTCTGTCTACACTGCCCTAAAATGAGGGCATTCAGATACTGATGCTTGCTTCTGAAGGTGGAGTAGCAGGAAGAAAACAAACAGAAATTACTGCTCTTTGGGTACCAAAGATCAGCTGCAAAGGAAAGGAAAAAGGAAGGAGAGATGATCTCAAACTGAATGTCGAAGGACACAGGATGGACTTTAAAGGAAAGGGGGCATCTACAGTGGGCCACAAAGGAGAAAATAAGTGTGGGTCTCCAGAGAACATCAATAGCCACTAGTCATTTAACAGCATGAAGTATTGCAAATGAGCATTTTTGCTCTGTATCTTCATTTGACCCTCACAACCTTCCAGTGGGAGGTTATGATCGCCTCAAATTTAGAGAACATTAAATGACTTAGGAACAATTAAGAGAATATAAATTTGTTCAGCCTGAAAGAAATTGAATAAATGAACCTCACCTTCCTGTAGGTCTGGAATAAATAGTACACATCACACTTGTGAACTTTGGATCTGAACCAACTGTTCTGAATACCAAGTGAAAAGGGCTCTTTCAACTACATTGCAATGCCCTCTTGGGGAAGCTCTTTGAGGTAGAAATACCGACAAATTGCATAGTAGACCAGTGAGAACACAATCATTTACTAAGGCTTCAGTGCAGCAGCTGTGAAAATATGGTTTCTTACAGTATAGCTCCCCTGGAGTAACTGACAACAGTAATGAAGCTAACATTTATTGAGCGCTTTTTATGTCAATGTACCCATGCAAAACTTTACGTGTGTGCTTTCATTTAACTCTCACAATAACCCCATGTGGTAGGTGCCATTATACACCTATCTGTACAAATAAAAACACTAGCCTCAGCATAATAAATATCTTAGGCAGGATCACACGTTTGATAAGTGACTGCACCATTATTATTATTAACAACCCTTTGGCAATGCAACAAAACCTTTAATTAAGAAGACAAACAATTCACAGCCACTACTTAAATTCTATCAGGGAAGAAATGCTACCTGGTTTCTGAGTCATTAATGGTATTGCTGGGTCTACATATTCATCTACTTATTTTCATCTTCATCAAATTTGCTCTGCCATGTATAATTACTGTGCAGTATCTAAGTACACCATGAATCTAATTAGGGGCTTTCAGTTACCAGTGCAAGAGATAAATAAGTCTGCAGATAACATGAATGTCTATTGATTCACTTCTGAAAAGAAAAAAGAAATCTACTTTTCCCTTTTCTGTAGTTATCATTCCTCAGGGTTGATTACCTCCTTTATAGGAAGTCTAACATTGAGACATTTAAATTAAGTCCATGGCACAGAGTTTCCTTTTTCCTCCCTTTTTTTGACTTTAAAAACATTAATCCTTAATACAATCAAATACACTGATTACTTCGCCTTTGGCTTTTTGGTTACTTTAAAAGATGGTTTGTTTCTGTCATTCTGCTTTTGAACTGTTAACAAAACCAGGCTTTGCTGATTTAATGCGATCAGGTCAGAACCAGGCCTGCAGAAAGTTAAGGCATTCTTTTCTTGAGTGAAATGAAAATAAGTTTAGAATAGAAAGAGTGGTGGGTGATAGACGAAAGAAATGTGTACCAGACCTGATGCTGCCACTAATGGTCTTGAAACCGTGAGAATCACTTGCCCTCTACTTTATTTCTCTTATCTTAAAAATCATGGAGGGGAACCAGCTGTTCTCTACTGTCCTTCAAAATGCAAAATCCAAGGGGCTGGCAAGTGGTGTCGTGGTTAAAGGTGCTGGATTCCCACATGACCTACCACGGTTCAAGTCCTGGACCTGGTAGCTTGCTTTCTCACTTTCCCTCTTTCTCTCTCTGTCTCTCCCTGCTCAAACTGGGGAAAAAATAAATAAAGTTAAACAAAATAATTCTTTAAAAAATGCAAAATCCTATCATTCTAATCAACACAAAATTTCATGAATCTTCATTTACTCACTCATTCTTCCTACAAATACACATTGAACACCAACAATGAATACTACAACTGTGCAAAAAGTTGAGGTAAATTCATTAAGAATATTCTTCTCACAAATGTAACTGAGTTAAAAGAATATTTTCTGGGACTAAAAAACACACAGCATTTAGAATAAAGCCCATTTAAAAATTATATATTTAGCTCCTTTTCTCTTACTGAGGGAATGTTTAAAAATGGGCTGAGAAATGGAATTCAAATGGAGAGTTGGTATCTTTATATAAATTCCTAACCTAGAGTCTCATATATTTTATAATTTCTCATCTAAAAGTCTAAGATAAAAATGAATAATTGACTTGCAAAGTGTATTTTTATTAATAGCAGTGGATGCTTTAAGAACTATAGAATATTTTTAAAGTTGATAAAACCTATATTCCAAAGGCCACTTTATAGTGTATTCAAGAAACTATCGTGGTGTTATTTTTGTCTTTAGAGCAAGCTGCTGCTTTAGCAATTAGCAGTCCATAAAAATGTGGGTAATTGGCTTCCTCCAGACTAATTAGCAAGTTTGCTATGTTCCTGTCCCAGCTGGTCACGCTATGTCTCTTCACTTAGCTTAGACCTAGTTATTTTGCCAGTTCTAGAACCTTTTAAAGATCTCAATAATAACAGATACCTAAATTGGCTTCTGATTTAAACTGTTCAGAAAACCTTATGTAAGTTGGTTTAGCATTCTCAACTCTTAGATTCTGCTCTCTCAGAAGAGTCCCATGGAACTCTCTCTACTCTTTCAAGTCCCTCCAATCATGCTCACCTGGCTTGGGAATTTCCTCCACAACCAATTCTCTCTATTCCAATGCTTAAGTCTCTCCTCTCTGAAGTTGGTCCTACAGTTCAACTCATGGGTTCTCTTCTTGGCCTTGACACTCTGGTGGGACACAGTATCAGGCATCTGGTTTTTCCACAGGATGACTTCTTATATTATTTCCTTGCACTATGCTACTCCTCTGTATCTCCTGTGTGGTCTTCTGGCATTTCTCCACATCAAATCCAGGTTTCTGATTCATAATCCAGTCTTGAGTCAAGTCAAAATCAGTGTTAAATCATAATACCTGCCAGCAAATGGGAAGCTGGAGATTTAGGCATAGAAGTGAGCAATTGCACAGAACAAGGAGGAAAAATAGAAATGTGGGTGTTGTCCTGGGTCAAGGTTGGTATTATGCCGACTGAATGGATGAATCTCAAGAGTGTATGGGATTTGGAAGAAAGGCAGAGGTGGGAAAATAGGGCCAGACATGGTCAATCTGCAGTGATGGTTGGTGGGCATTAAAGGGAGAGAGGTGGCAAACTACAGTGGGTCCCTGAGAGACATGAAGATGAAGAGGGTTGAAGCTTTTCTGTGGTGATTCCCAGACTTTAGCACTTTAGAAGCTCAGAAAGAGATTTCCAGCCTTATCTCACATCTATTAAAGTAGACTTAAGACAGTGTGGAAGAAAGACAACCTATATTAATAAAAATGATCTATTTTCAAGGTTCTTATGATCAGCTATGTATGAAAACCACCACTTCATACAGCATCTAAGGACCTTAGCCGTGGAGGATAAAATACATTGACCCTGGGACTAGCAGTTAGCATAATGGCTTTGTCGCTGAACTCCCATGTAGTTGACCACGATTCGAGTCCTTGACCCGGTGGTTTAAACTCATGCCAGGCGCATGTGCGTGCGTGCCCAAGATCCCGAGAGGAGAATGGAGGAGAAGGGATTGCAGTATGGCCATCTGCCCTGGGGGGTGATTTCTTGCTTTCTGTCTCTCTCTGTCTTTCTGGCGCATGCACATACCCTATTAAAAAAAAAAAAAAAAAAAAAAAAAAAAAAAAAAAAAAGCATTGACTTTAGATGTGATATTGGAAAACTCATGTTCTCTCTAACCACAGCTTTTCTTTTTTAGACCAATGATAAACATCATGTTGGGACCTTATTAAAAAAGTAGATTAAGTAGATTGGTTCTTCCAGTAGGTCGAGGGAAGGGAGATGATGAATCTGCATTTCTAGCAAGCTCTCAGGTGATGCCCACAATATTGCCAGTCGACCAATGACATTTTGAGTAGCAAGTAGCAGACTTCCGTTTACCCATATGGGCCATCTCTATATCACAAAATGTGTGTTTGCTGTTGTTTTTGTTTCACTGACCCTCCTTACCTGAAGGAAGGAGATCACTGAAAACATATTTGTATCTGGTTACTCAAAATGTTTGTTGCCATTGCTGTAGTGAACAATATAGGCCTGTTGAACAATGAATGATGGCCATAGATGTCTACTGCTTGATTTCCATGAGGTCAAACAGGGTACTGAAGTAATGACCACATTCTATAACACAAATTAAAGCTTGGGAAATGTTATGGCAACTTTTCATTAAGCGTGGTGAATTTAACACAAACTGTTATCTGTATTTCCTTTCAAAATCCCATTGGGACCAGCAGTTAGTGTAGTGGCTATGTTGCTGGACTCCCACGTAGTTGACCGTGGTTCAAGTCCCGGACTTGGCAGCTTAAACTCATGCCGGGTGTATGTGCATGCATGCCCAAGATCCCAGGAGGAGAATGGAGGAGAAGGGACTGCATCGTGACCATGCCCCCTAGGGGGTGATTTTTCGCTTTCTATTTCTCTGTCTCTCTGTCTTTCTGGGGAGCGCACACGCCCTATGGTGAAAACCTCTCCCCCCCCAAAAAAAAATCCCATTTAAATGGTAAAAATAAGGCTGCATATTTAAGTCCAGAGTGACAAAAGACATCAGAAAACAAGACATGACAGAGGAGAAATATGGACAAGATTTGGAAAAAGAAAAGCGTATTGAGGGTAGTAACTGACAACAGAACCAAAAATGTTGAAAGCTTAGTGGCTGCAGAAGACAGAGCCAGTAATAAACAAGACGACTTTGCTTTAGAACACTGACAAAACATAGGAATTGGAAGCATTACATATTTTTGAGAGCAGAACTAAAGAGTGGGGCTGAAAACAGGAGGATTGTTTAGAAATTTGTAAAGGATCAAACAAACCCATAGATAATCTCTCCTTTGTGGAAAGACTCAGGAAACCTACATCAGGGAATCTGAGTTTGGAGAGAATTCGACTTCAGGAAGCTCGGGCTATGACAAGGTGTAAAGTCATTAGGAAAATGGAGGATTACATGCAAATGTACACACTGGTCCCTGAGACAAATGCATCTACTAGACCTCCTTTCTCCTCATTTTGAAGACAATGCCCTTCTCACCTAAATATAAGACAGTCATTCATGGAGACTGAATCTGGAGAAACTGAATTACTGGAGACAATGAATAATGTAAGAGGGAAGAACTATAGATTCACACTGACATTTGGAGGAAAGTTCTTTGATACAGTGGCTAGTTCCCCACCTAGGTAGGCTATAGTAAATTTTACCCACTAAAATCAAAGAAACAAAGCACAAAACAAAACAAAAAAACATGCTGCAATTATACAGTTTGAAGTGACAGCCAACAGTAAAAATTCACCAGACATTATAGGGCAACTCTTATAGAAACATGAAAGCCAGACACTAAGATAAATGTAAGTAAAAAAAGAAAAAAAGGAATAAAGAGAAGAAATACAGAGAATAGAAAATAATTTCAAAATCCCTAGTATTAATACATTGACAGAGCTAAAATCTCAACCTTTTTAAAAACACAAACTGAATAGCATTAAAGAGAAAGTAATAAAGAACAAAGCCTTTGGAAAATGTTATATATTGGGGCCAGCAAATGGAGTGGTAGTTAAGAGTGCTGGACTCCTACATGTCTGGCCATGGTTCGAGTCCTAGACCTAGTGCCTTGCTTTCTTACTTTCTCTCTCTCTCCCCCTTTCCCCTTCTTTGGTCAAATTAAAAGAAATAAAGTTAAATAAAATAATTCTTAAGAAAAAGGAAATTTTGTATATTTTTAAAATGTTATATATTTGTCAGCAGAATTTTTCAACAGGATTAGGAGATAAAACTGAGGACTTTTAGAAAATGAAGTCTATAAAGAACATTGGTATATTCAATGTAAAGAAAAAAATCACAAAATCAGTACTGTAGTGACACTGTTTAGAAATATGGTAATGAGGGACCAGCAGTTAGCGTAATGGCTATGTCGCTGGACTCCCATGTAGTTGACCACAGTTCAAGTCCCGGACCCGGTGGCTTAAACTCATGCCGGGCACATCTGTGTGCATGCCCAAGATCCCGAGAGGAGAATGGAGGAGAAAGGATTGCGGCATGGCCATCTGCCCTGGGGGGTGATTTCTCACTTTCTGTCTCTCTGTCTCTCTGTCTTTCTGGCGAGTGCATGTGCCCTATAGCAAAAACCTCTCCAGAAAAAAGAAAAGAAAAAAAAAAAAAAAAGAAATACGGTTGAATAACCAGAAGAAACAACTAATGATGTTGAAAGTGAAATCGCTGGAATGAGGTAGACAGAGGTTAGATCAAGCCTTTTCTATTTTATAGTTTTCATTATAAGCTTTGCAGGAACATTCAAGTTTTTAGATATTTGTGTATGATAATGTGATTTTAAAGAAAAATTGAACTTTAATAAGACAGTAAGGATGTAGTGTATCCACTGATATGTAACAGAGACAGTCATTGGACCCTGGTAACAGGGAGTAGCTCTGCAGGGGTGAATTTCAGTTTAGCATAAAGAACAAACCTGCCTATGAATGAAAAGTCTGTCCAAACAAACTAAGAACCATTTTATTGGCTTAGAGGCCAGATGTTTACAAATCAAAGCAAGATTTCTTTCTTTTTATTTATTTATTTATTTATTGAATTTAAAAAATGTTTAATGTAGTTCAAACAGTGTCTGGTTCTTTCTAGCTCCTTCACCGCCAAGCTTGGGGCAGGGTGCTTCAGCTTCTCTGCCTTCTCTTTGTCTGTGATGACCGAGGTGTAAAGGTACCTGCTGCATCGAACTTTAAACTTCATATGATCTTTATTTTTCTTGATCTTGACAGATCTGGCATCATTGTGCCTGGCTGTTAGCAGAAAGTCTTTGATTTTTTTTTTTTTTTCAACTTGCTGAGGCATGGTGGGGAACACTGGGGAGAGGATGCTGACCCGTACTGCCAGGATTCAGAAGACCTAAGTCAAGATTTCTAAAGGAGAGGAAGTTCTGACTTCCAATTCCAGAATCCTGAATTCTGTTTAGATAAATATTGCACATTGAAATACTGCTACCTTTCTAAATATTCAGAGCTCACAAATCAGTCCACACAACCATCACTATGCAATGTCAAACTATTTTAAGAGAATCATCAAAGTAGCACCTTAGGCAAATTTTTACATTCTTAAGCTAAAGGCTTATATTAACCGAAGGGGATTCTATTGATATCTGTTCATAAGACGTATATAAATAGTGTGCTAGCAAAATACTTGAATGGGAAGACTGTGAATTTTACATCATGTAAATATTACATTATACATTTTTAAAAATGACTATCTGACTTGACAAATTAATTTTTCCAAACTAAGGGTAGGAACTTGATAGCATGACTGAGAGATCTCTAGAAATATTAACTTACATGTTGTAAAGGATAACCAGAGTTTACAGAGAGAGTATGAAGAGAGAAACAAACAAACAACAAAAAAAACCCATATTTTTTTCCTTCCATAATATAGAATCCAACATTATGAATTTAGTTTCTTCTTTAATTATGCTGTATGTACAAATGGCCTAGATTTGAAAGAGCCTGAGTTTTCCGATAATGGATCCAAGTAAGAATTCAAAGCTATGGGCTGGTTCACTGTCCTTTTAAACTTCTCCCGACTTCATGGATTCAGATAACTTTAGAACATGTAATTCTGTTTAGTTCACCATCCATTTAAAGATAAAAGAAATTTTACTCTGATACCAACCCATCACAAACTGAAATGTATCAGCAAAATTCCACTGGCAGGCCATTTTAGATCCTTTCTAGACTAAGACGAGCTGAGTGATAGAGAAGACAAGAGCGAGAACAAATGATTCAGTGGTTGACATTCACTGTCTACACCAGAAAAAGTCACCACTTCAGATTTATTCAGGAATACTCAAAACTAACTTGATTAGGAAAACCCTGCTCAATTTAGCAAAAATTCCCCCACCTTTGGTATCTCATCATCTTGACATCTCATGAGTTTCTATAGCTTCCAGCAACCCCCAGGTGATGTTGGATCACCCTGACTAGTTATCAGCAAGACTTCTGTGAGCCAGAACTCCTTTACTTCATATGTGAGTAATTTTTCATCCACTGATCTCCACCTTACTTTTTGGCTATAAATTCCTCCCTTGCTCTTGCTAGAGTCGGGGGTGAGGTCATTCTTTGTTCACTGCAAAATCGTGTGTGGTAGTCCCTTTACTTATTGTGATGGCCTTAAATAAAGTCTTCCTTTCTGTGTTTTAACAAGTACTACTGAACATTTTTTTTCTTTAGCAGAATGAATAAGACAAAACATGCCCAGGTGTACCTAATCCAGTGGAGATTTGAGACAGGAGAAGACCTGCAAACTTATACTGGATAAGGGAAATAGAGTCATAAATATAGAATCTACCCTGTTGAAGGAGGATATGACAAGGCATGAGGAGAAGAGGAAAATCCATGGAGGCATGGAATGGGGTGTAATGTTTTTGAAACCACAAATAATTTTGTAGCTTAAAGTACCATTAAGGGAGAGGCAGCTGCAGATGTAGGGAGAAGCCAGACCATGGAGAATTCTGTTTGTTCAGACATCATCCTATAGACAGCAAGATATCTTTAAAAGGATTCATGGAAAGGAAAATGCTGCCAGATTTTAGATTTTAAATGGAACCAGCCAGCAGTATGGTGGTGAAGGTAGCTGAATCCCACATAGTTGATTATGTGACTTCAGTCTGGACCCAATGGTTTGAAAACCATACCAGCACATGCGCATGCATGCCCAAAACCCTGATAGGAGGGAAAGATGGAGGAGAAGGGACTGCAGCATAACCAGCCTCCATGGGGGGTGTTTTCTCACTTTATGTCTTTCTCTCTTCAGTGAGCACACATACTTTCTGGCGAAATTTAGAAGAGAGGAAGGAAGGAAGATAAAATAAGCTGGATGGTGGTTTTTAAAGATAATATGCCTGGAAATGGGAATACTAACAATAACAACCTATTGCAAGAGATTGAGCCTTCTAGGTCAGTGATGCTGAAGAAGACATGGAACAGAGAAATGGTCAGAGGTAAAACTGGCAGTCAATTGATAATTAAGATAATTACAGGGTAAGGGGCAGAAAATGCCAGGGATAATCCCAAGGGTTATTTAATTTGATGTATGTATGTATTTATTTATTTTCTCTCTATTCCAGACACCTTTATGGCCATCACACTCTTTATATCATGTATTTCATTATATCACAATAATTTAATTCCTCACTTTAACTCTCCAAAGAAAGCCAGCAGGACTTGTAGGGGTCCTGTAACTGTGAATTTTGGGTTCTGATTGCCCTAAGTCCAAACTATTCAACAGAATGTCATTCTGGTGCTAATGTTTGAAGAATGGGGATTCCATTCACTTGCAAAGCTGTGTTTTAAGGAAAAATAATGTAGCTTTGATGGAAACAGAATATTAGTTCATACTAGGCATGCATTTTAAACAGTTTGGCTATACTTTCACTAACTTTTCAGCTTTGTTATTAGATACCTATGAACAGAGTTTGAATGATAGGCCATCAACACAGCTTTTTTGTCAAATAAGAATCTTAAGAATTCCCAAAGGGTGGGGCTGGCAGGTAGTGCTGTGGTTAAAGTGCTGGATTTCCACATGCATAGCCACAGTTCAAGTCTTGGACCTGGAGGCTTGCTTTCTCACTTTCCTTTTCTCTCTTTCTCTGTGTCTCTCTGGTCAAAAATAATAATAACAACAAATAAATCATTTAAAAAAAATTCTCAAAGGGTGTGTGCACTCACTTGAGAGAGATGGAGAGAGGAAAAAAGGAAATGAGAAAGTAACCCCCATGGGGCATGGTAACGCGGCATCCCTTCTCATCCATTTCTGCCTCCTTTCAGGATTTTTGGATATGCATACACACATTCTCAGCATGTTTTTCAAGCCGTGGGATACAGGACTCAACACCAAACAGTTGGAATCCAGTTGCCTTACTAGCGCACCATGGACCAGCCCCAAGAATTCTTTCTTTAGTCTACAGAGAGGGTCGCATCATTGGAATGGGAATTAGAAAGGAATCAATATTTATCAAACTACTGCTGAGTGTTAGAATCTATTCTGGGATCAGAACTGCCTTAAATTGCCTGGGGATTTCAGAATAGTAGGCCCATATATAGGAGAGAATAGATTTTTCACTTCTCTCAAGATGCATGGGTAAGGCACCAGTAATTTAAAAACAAAGCAAAACAAAAACAAAATCAGTGTAATGAGAGAAAAGCATACAAATCTATTTAATAAATGTTTTACATGCACCTTCAGAAATGAAGACCCAAAGAAACAGAGAAAACTATACTTTAATGCTTAGGCTTAATGAAGAGTACCTCGTTGCAGGGAATTATGATTGAACAAAATGGAGTATGAACTAACAGTGTAGAGGAATAGGGAGGAACTCAGCAAGTCCTGTTTGCTCAGATTCTTGTCTCTATGTCTTCAAGGAGAACATTCTCTTCCTCCAGGCTATAAGAAGGACCCTTCTGAAATGAAGGTCCTATGACCTATTACCTGGGGAAGATCTTTTAAGTTTAGTGGCCACCTTATGGGAAAGA